>NW_028156320.1:287500-305000 GCF_964263955.1 Coregonus lavaretus
TCTAGCATGTTCCTGATTTTATGACACGATTCTAGCATGTTCCTGATTTTATGACACGATTCTAGCATGTTCCTGATTTTATGACACGATTCTAGCATGTTCCTGATTTTATGACATGATTCTAGCATGTTCCTGATTTTATGACATGATTCTAGCATGTTCCTGATTTTATGACATGATTCTAGCATGTTCCTGATTTTATGACATGATTCTAGCATGTTCCTGATTTTATGACATGATTCTAGCATGTTCCTGATTTTATGACATGATTCTAGCATGTTCCTGATTTTATGACATGATTCTAGCATGTTCCTGATTTTATGACATGATTCTAGCATGTTCCTGATTTTATGACATGATTCTAGCATGTTCCTGATTTTATGACACGATTCTAGCATGTTCCTGATTTTATGACACGATTCTAGCATGTTCCTGATTTTATGACACGATTCTAACATGTTCCTGATTTTATGACACGATTCTAGCATGTTCCTGATTTTATGACACGATTCTAGCATGGTCCTGATTTTATGACACGATTCTAGCATGTTCCTGATTTTATGACACGATTCTAGCATGTTCCTGATTTTATGACACGATTCTAGCATGTTCCTGATTTTATGACACGATTCTAGCATGTTCCTGATTTTATGACACGATTCTAGCATGTTCCTGATTTTATGACATGATTCTAGCATGTTCCTGATTTTATGACATGATTCTAGCATGTTCCTGATTTTATGACATGATTCTAGCATGTTCCTGATTTTATGACATGATTCTAGCATGTTCCTGATTTTATGGCATGATTCTAGCATGTTCCTGATTTTATGACATGATTCTAGCATGTTCCTGATTTTATGACATGATTCTAGCATGTTCCTGATTTTATGACATGATTCTAGCATGTTCCTGATTTTATGACATGATTCTAGCATGTTCCTGATTTTATGACATGATTCTAGCATGTTCCTGATTTTATGACATGATTCTAGCATGTTCCTGATTTTATGGCATTATTCTAGCATGTTCCTGATTTTATGACATGATTCTAGCATGTTCCTGATTTTATGACATGATTCTAGCATGTTCCTGATTTTATGACATGATTCTAGCATGTTCCTGATTTTATGACATGATTCTAGCATGTTCCTGATTTTATGACATGATTCTAGCATGTTCCTGATTTTATGACACGATTCTAGCATGTTCCTGATTTTATGACACGATTCTAGCATGTTCCTGATTTTATGACACGATTCTAGCATGTTCCTGATTTTATGACACGATTCTAACATGTTCCTGATTTTATGACACGATTCTAGCATGTTCCTGATTTTATGACACGATTCTAGCATGTTCCTGATTTTATGACACGATTCTAGCATGTTCCTGATTTTATGACACGATTCTAGCATGTTCCTGATTTTATGACACGATTCTAGCATGTTCCTGATTTTATGACACGATTCTAGCATGTTCCTGATTTTATGACATGATTCTAGCATGTTCCTGATTTTATGACATGATTCTAGCATGTTCCTGATTTTATGACATGATTCTAGCATGTTCCTGATTTTATGACATGATTCTAGCATGTTCCTGATTTTATGGCATGATTCTAGCATGTTCCTGATTTTATGACATGATTCTAGCATGTTCCTGATTTTATGACATGATTCTAGCATGTTCCTGATTTTATGACATGATTCTAGCATGTTCCTGATTTTATGACACGATTCTAGCATGTTCCTGATTTTATGACACGATTCTAGCATGTTCCTGATTTTATGACACGATTCTAGCATGTTCCTGATTTTATGACACGATTCTAGCATGTTCCTGATTTTATGACACGATTCTAGCATGTTCCTGATTTTATGACACGATTCTAACATGTTCCTGATTTTATGACACGATTCTAGCATGTTCCTGATTTTATGACACGATTCTAACATGTTCCTGATTTTATGACACGATTCTAGCATGTTCCTGATTTTATGACACGATTCTAGCATGTTCCTGATTTTATGACACGATTCTAGCATGTTCCTGATTTTATGACACGATTCTAGCATGTTCCTGATTTTATGACACGATTCTAGCATGTTCCTGATTTTATGACACGATTCTAGCATGTTCCTGATTTTATGACACGATTCTAGCATGTTCCTGATTTTATGACATGATTCTAGCATGTTCCTGATTTTATGGCATTATTCTAGCATGTTCCTGATTTTATGACATGATTCTAGCATGTTCCTGATTTTATGACATGATTCTAGCATGTTCCTGATTTTATGACATGATTCTAGCATGTTCCTGATTTTATGACATGATTCTAGCATGTTCCTGATTTTATGACATGATTCTAGCATGTTCCTGATTTTATGACATGATTCTAGCATGTTCCTGATTTTATGACATGATTCTAGCATGTTCCTGATTTTATGACATGATTCTAGCATGTTCCTGATTTTATGACATGATTCTAGCATGTTCCTGATTTCATGACATGATTCTAGCATGTTCCTGATTTTATGACATGATTCTAGCATGTTCCTGATTTTATGGCATTATTCTAGCATGTTCCTGATTTTATGACATGATTCTAGCATGTTCCTGATTTTATGACATGATTCTAGCATGTTCCTGATTTTATGACATGATTCTAGCATGTTCCTGATTTTATGACATGATTCTAGCATGTTCCTGATTTTATGACATGATTCTAGCATGTTCCTGATTTTATGACACGATTCTAGCATGTTCCTGATTTTATGACACGATTCTAACATGTTCCTGATTTTATGACACGATTCTAGCATGTTCCTGATTTTATGACACGATTCTAGCATGTTCCTGATTTTATGACACGATTCTAGCATGTTCCTGATTTTATGACACGATTCTAGCATGTTCCTGATTTTATGACATGATTCTAGCATGTTCCTGATTTTATGACACGATTCTAGCATGTTCCTGATTTTATGACACGATTCTAACATGTTCCTGATTTTATGACACGATTCTAGCATGTTCCTGATTTTATGACATGATTCTAACATGTTCCTGATTTTATGACATGATTCTAGCATGTTCCTGATTTTATGACACGATTCTAGCATGTTCCTGATTTTATGACACGATTCTAGCATGTTCCTGATTTTATGACACGATTCTAGCATGTTCCTGATTTTATGACACGATTCTAGCATGTTCCTGATTTTATGACACGATTCTAGCATGTTCCTGATTTTATGACATGATTCTAGCATGTTCCTGATTTTATGACATGATTCTAGCATGTTCCTGATTTTATGACATGATTCTAGCATGTTCCTGATTTTATGGCATGATTCTAGCATGTTCCTGATTTTATGACATGATTCTAGCATGTTCCTGATTTTATGACATGATTCTAGCATGTTCCTGATTTTATGACATGATTCTAGCATGTTCCTGATTTTATGACATGATTCTAGCATGTTCCTGATTTTATGACATGATTCTAGCATGTTCCTGATTTTATGACACGTTTCTAGCATGTTCCTGATTTTATGACACGATTCTAGCATGTTCCTGATTTTATGACACGATTCTAGCATGTTCCTGATTTTATGACATGATTCTAGCATGTTCCTGATTTTATGGCATTATTCTAGCATGTTCCTGATTTTATGACATGATTCTAGCATGTTCCTGATTTTATGACATGATTCTAGCATGTTCCTGATTTTATGACATGATTCTAGCATGTTCCTGATTTTATGGCATGATTCTAGCATGTTCCTGATTTTATGACATGATTCTAGCATGTTCCTGATTTTATGACATGATTCTAGCATGTTCCTGATTTTATGACATGATTCTAGCATGTTCCTGATTTTATGACACGATTCTAGCATGTTCCTGATTTTATGACACGATTCTAACATGTTCCTGATTTTATGACACGATTCTAGCATGTTCCTGATTTTATGACACGATTCTAGCATGTTCCTGATTTTATGACACGATTCTAGCATGTTCCTGATTTTATGACACGATTCTAGCATGTTCCTGATTTTATGACACGATTCTAGCATGTTCCTGATTTTATGACACGATTCTAGCATGTTCCTGATTTTATATATTGAGTGTTACAGCTATAATGTACTACATTTTACATTTTAGTCATTTAGCAGACGCTCTTATCCAGAGTGACTTACAGTTAGTGAGTGCATACATTTGTATTTTTGTTTTCATACTGGCCCCCCGTGGGAATCGAACCCACAACCCTGGCGTTGCAAACGCCATGCTCTACCGACTGAGCTACACGGGACTACAGGGTGTCCCAGAACCCCCTCATCATGATTTCAAGTAGATTATTGAATGAAAGCCCAACAGATTCTAGACTAATTTTACCATTTAGTGTTACTGTTCGAATCATTCATTTTAATGAGCAATAACTATAAATTCCCAGAAACTTCACAGCCGTTCACTTCCATCATAGATCAACGGACAAATAATTAAAATAACAAGAACTACAAGAGCTCTAATGAATTTATTAAAATAACAACAACTACTAAAGCAGTAATGAATAATTGGCGTTCAATGTGTAAGAGGATTATAACTTCATTCAAAGACAATGGTGATATTTTGAAAAAAACAACAACTTTTATTTGACAATAAAGTTAATGAATGAATAAAATAAATGCAGTAACAAAGGATCAGTGAAGAGATATGGGGCTTGATTCAATCCGTATTGCGAAACTTTAGCAATATACTGTAGCGGATTGAAATTGAAAGGTAATTTCTGATTGAGCCGACATATGCAGCGTTTACCGTGAACGCAGTCTCCGATAACACAGGAACATTGCCGTTAAATTTCAATCGCACCATAGCGCTGAACTTATGCGATACGGATTGAATCGAGCCCATGGTGTCAGCAGGCCCATGGTGTCAGTAGACTATTCTTCAAGTAGTCAGCTAATACATGTGACTGCATACAGTGCATTCGGAAAGTATTCAGACCCCTTGACTTTTTCCACATTTTGTTATGTCACAGCCTTATTCTAAAATGGATTAAATTAATTGTTTTCCTCCTCAATCTACACACAATACCCCAAAATGACAAAGCGAAAACAGGTTTTTAGAATTTTGGCAAATTTATTACAAATAAAAAAGTAGTCAGACCCTTTGCTATGAGACTTGAAATTGAGCTCAGGTGCATCCTGTTTCCATTGATCATCCTTGAGAAGTTTCTATAAATTAATTGGAGTGCACCTGTGGTAAATTCAATTGAATGGACATGATTTGGAAAGGCACCCACCTGTCTATATAAGGTCCCACAGTTGACAGTGCACGTCAGAGCAAAAACCAAGCCATGAGGTCGAAGGAATTGTCTGTAGAGCTCTGAGACATGATTGTGTCGAGGCACAGATCTGGGGAAGGGTACCAAAAAAAATTCTGCAGCATTGAAGGTCCCCAAGAACACAGTGGCCTCCATCAGTCTTAAATGGAAGACATTTGGAACCACCAAGACTCTTCCTAGAGCTGGCCGCCCGGCCAAACTGAGCAATCGGGAGAGAAGGGCCTTGGTCAGGGAAGTGACCAAGAACCCAATGGTCACTCTGACAGAGCTCCAGGGTTCCTCTGTGGAGATGGGAAAAACTTCCAGAAGGACAACCATCTCTACAGCACTCCACCAATCAGGCATTTATGGTAGAGTGGCCAGACGGAAGCCACTCCTCAGTAAAAGGCACATGACAGCCCGCTTGGAGTTTGCCAAAAGGCACCTAAAGGACTCTCAGATCATGAGAAACAAGATTCTCTGGTCTGATGAAACCAAGATTGAACTCTTTGGCCTGAATGTCAAGCGTCACGTCTGGAGGAAACCTAGCACCATCCCTACGGTGAAGCATGGTGGTGGCAGCATCATGTTGTGGGGATGTTTTTCAGCGGCAGGGACTGGAAGACTAGCCAGGATTGAGGGAAAGATTAACGGAGCAAAGTACAGAGATATCCTTGATGAAAACCTGCTCCAGAGCGCTCAGGACCTCAAATTGGGGCAAAGGTTCACCTTTCAACAGGACAACGACCCTAAGCACACAGCCAAGACAACGCAGGAGTGGCTTCGGGACAAGTCTCTGAATGTCCTTGAGTGGCCCAGCCAGAGCCCGGACTTGAACCCGATTGAACATCTCTGAAGAGACCTGAAAATAGCTGTGCAGCGGCGCTCCCCATCCAACCTGATAGAGCTTGAGAGGATCTGCAGATAAGAATGGGAGAAACTCCCCAAATACAGGTGTGCCAAGCTTGTAGCGTCATACCCAAGAAGACTCGAGGCTGTAATCACTGCCAAAGGTGCTTCAACAAAGTACTACTACTGAGTAAAGGGTCTGAATACTTATGTAAATGTGATATTTCAGTTGGTTTTATTTTATACATTTGCAAAAATTTCGAAAAACCTGTTTTTGCTTTGGCATTATGGGGTATTGTGTGTAGATTGATGAGAAAAACAAAACAATTTAATACTTTTTAGAATAAGGCTGTAATTTAACAAAATGTGGAAAAAGTCAAGGGGTCTGAATACTTTCCGAATGGACTGTATATGAATGGACAAAGCCATTGATCATGTGACACCATTCATTCCTATGTGAAGACTCAATAGCGTATTGAAGCCAAATTAAGTCAGTTAAGATGGCGTCTCGTGGAGACATAACATGCGCAGTTTGAGCTACTCCAGGAAGTGACGTTGCAGACTAGCTCAGTGCTGCCCATGCTCATTGAGTAACTCAAATTGAAGGACACAGGGTACTGCTGGCTGCCATTACCAACTAAATGTGGTGGGGTTTGTTGGGGTGTGTTGGAGGATGTGTTGGGGTGTGTTGGAGGTCGGGGATGTGTTGGGGGGTCCGGGATGTGGTGGGGTGTGTTGGAGGTCGGGGATGTGTTGGGGGGTCCGGGATGTGGTGGGGTGTGTTGGAGGTCAGGGATGTGTTGGGGGGTCCGGGATGTGGTGGGGTGTGTTGGAGGTCAGGGATGTGTTGGGGGGTCCGGGATGTGGTGGGGTGTGTTGGAGGTCGGGGATGTGTTGGGGGGTCCGGGATGTGGTGGGGTGTGTTGGAGGTCAGGGATGTGTTGGGGGGTCCGGGATGTGGTGGGGTGTGTTGGAGGTCAGGGATGTGTTGGGGGGTCCGGGATGTGGTGGGGTTTGTTGGGGTTTGTTGGGGTGTGTTGGAGGATGTGTTGGGGTGTGTTGGAGGTCGGGGATGTGTTGGGGGGTCCGGGATGTGGTGGGGTGTGTTGGAGGTCGGGGATGTGTTGGGGGGTCCGGGATGTGGTGGGGTGTGTTGGAGGTCAGGGATGTGTTGGGGGGTCCGGGATGTGTTGGGGGGTCCGGGATGTGGTGGGGTGTGTTGGAGGTCAGGGATGTGTTGGGGGGTCCGGGATGTGTTGGGGGGTCCGGGATGTGTTGGGGGGTGTTGGGGGGTCTGGGGGGTCCGGGATGTGGTGGGGTGTGTTGGGGGGTCTGGGGGGTCCGGGATGTGGTGGGGTGTGTTGGGGGGTCTGGGGGGTCCGGGATGTGGTGGGGTGTGTTGGAGGTCAGGGATGTGTTGGGGGGTCCGGGATGTGTTGGGGGGTGTTGGGGGGTCTGGGGGGTCCGGGATGTGGTGGGGTGTGTTGGGGGGTCTGGGGGGTCCGGGATGTGGTGGGGTGTGTTGGAGGTCAGGGATGTGTTGGGGGGTCCGGGATGTGTTGGGGGGTGTTGGGGGGTCTGGGGGGTCCGGGATGTGGTGGGGGGTGTTGGGGGGTCTGGGGGGTCCGGGATGTGGTGGGGTGTGTTGGGGGGTCTGGGATGTGGTGGGGTGTGTTGGGGGGTCTGGGATGTGGTGGGGTGTGTTGGAGGTCGGGGATGTGTTGGGGGGTCCGGGATGTGGTGGGGTGTGTTGGAGGTCAGGGATGTGTTGGGGGGTCCGGGATGTGGTGGGGTGTGTTGGAGGTCGGGGATGTGTTGGGGGGTCCGGGATGTGGTGGGGTGTGTTGGAGGTCGGGGATGTGTTGGGGGGTCCGGGATGTGGTGGGGGGTGTTGGGGGGTCTGGGGGGTCTGGGGTGTCAGACATGGAGGGATCTTCACAGACAGACAGTTGGAAAGCATTAGGCTGGCGGGCAGGACGAAACCGTGTCAGACGCAGCTGTCGCCGATGGCGATTGATAGAGTTTGTATTCCACCCTATCCCATCCCACACGACCCCAACCCCATCAGCCCATGTTCTGTAGTGCTTCTGTCTTGCCATACAGATTATTCTCCATAAGAATATCCTGTTATAGACCTAGAGACTAGTATTGGACCTTCCTAGGGACATTAAGACTCAAAGGGGATGTTGTCTGTCTGTCTGTCTGTCTGTCTGTCTGTCTGCTTGCCTACCTGTCTGTCTGTCTGTGGTTTGAACTACCCACTTCTCTGTAACTACAGTATGCAAACACACAACAGAAGGCTTCAGACTACATTCCTTGAATCCCAGAACATTGTTAGACATCAGGACTGAACAACTAGGTCACTTGACAACTGGCACTTTTCTTTCTTTCTAGTGTGGCTGATTTCAGGCCTGTGTGCTGCTCAGATGGACATACGGTAAAGCAATTAGCCTGAATGTTATACATATTTACAGACGAGCTGCAGTCACTGCAGTGTGTTCATGATGACGACTTGAGGAATGCCATACGTTGTGAATGGAGCTGCGGGGGTTCCATTGACATAGCACACATCACATAGTGGTAAACAACGGCTTCCTTCCTTTACAAAACAACTGCATCAGTTGGTGGTTGAATGGAACTGAGTTTTTGGGAAGGAGGATATGTTGTGTAGCTTACAGCTGAACTCCTTGTTGTGTACGTAGCTGTTCTGTGCTGTGCTGATTTCATTACTTACTCCCGCTTAAAAAACTGGGCGAGTCTGTGAGAACAAAACACAACTCCAAAATCGACTAAATGAACACAAAGACGTTTCAACATGTTTATGTGTGACTGTGGACACTGGCAGGCTTTGCTGTGGTTGTCGTTCGACTCAACACGCTAACATTAGCATTAACGTCATACCATTCTTCAACTCAACATGCTAACGTTAGCATTAACATTAAACCATCCTTCGACTCGACATGCTAACGTTAGCATTAACATTATACCATCCTTCGACTCAACATGCTAACGTTATCATTAACATCATCTTTCATCATCATGTCCTTTCTCTTGTCATGCTAACGTAGCATCAATATTACCGTCACCATCATTATCGCCATCCCAGCTAATAACAAACGTTCCCACAACTTTAGAGAACGTTCCCTTTAGAGTCTCATTAGTTCATTAACTAACGTTTTCATAGGAATGTTCCCGTGATGTGCAAGGAATGTTTCCAAGAGACCATTCCCTTAACATCAAAGTAGACCTCACCCAGATCGTAGTTACCATGTTCTCAGAACTTAAAGATATTAATGTTCTAGACAAGTTTCATGGGAACGAGTGCAAGAATATTCTCCTAACCCTCAGAAAACTGTACACAGGAATGTTCTGGCAACGTTCTCATGAAACGTGTTTAGAACATTAATATCGTATATTCTGAGAACATGGCAACCATGTTCTGTGTATGTTTGGTGGAACGTTGATAGAATATTCTCCTAAACCTCAGAAAACTGGACACATGAATGTTCTTGCAATGTCCCATAAAACGTGTCTTGAACATTAATGTTGTATATTCTGAGAACATTGTAACCACGTTCTAGATAAGTTCTGCTTGACGTTAAAGGAATGTTCTGCTAACTTTAACACCAAGACATGCTAAAAAGGTTCTCAGAAGGTTTTTCGTAACATAGAATGTTCGCCTATCTAACGGAAAACTGGACATTCAAACATCAGGGGAACATTACGGGTAACATTACAAAAATGTTCTCTCTCCGTAGAATTGTAAGCGGTGATGTCCTTCGCTTTAAGGAGCTAATGTAGCATTAGCATCATATCCTTGTGGGTGGCCCTGTGTCCTTGTCCTCCAGTAATCTGATTAGCTGGATGAAGCTCTCCTTCACGGCCACCATGTTATTTGTCGTACTGCCCTCCAGGATCCAACGCTTTCCCCTGGCTAAAGGCTCCAGCTCAAAGTACTTCTTTATCTGGAAGACAGAATGAGAAAAAAAAAAAAGGCATTAAACTCAAGTCAAGACAAACAGCTCAAGTCAAGTCAAACAGCTCAAGTCAAGTCAAACAGCTCAAGTCAAGTCAAACAGCTCAAGTCAAGTCAAACAGCTCAAGTCAAGTCAAACAGCTCAAGTCAAGTCAAACAGCTCAAGTCCTGCCTAAAAGAAAGCTTAGCAGCCGCAAAGCCAAAACCCAGGCTCCCCAAGATCTGTTTGTCAGATCTCTGGGAAAACTAGTAATGTTGATTGTTGGAGTGGGCTTAGCTGTTAGTAACAGTTGATTATCAGGATCATATGTTGGCTTTTATATTCACTGGCTGTACACATCTAAGAGGGGTGGTGTGTGTGTGTGTGTGTGTTTTTTTGGGGAGTGGTGTACAGCCAGTTAATAGAAAAGCCAACACCTTCTGAAGGCACGAGAAGTTGAATTATTAGCAGATGTGGATGTTTTCAACCTTACAGTAGTGGGAGTGATTTGTAATGTAATGAATGCCCACTGGAATATGCTAGGTACAGTTGAAGTCGGAAGTTTACATACACCTTAGCCAAATACATTTAAACTCAGTTTTTCACAATTCCTGACATTTAATCCTAGTAAAAATTCCCTGTCTTAGGTCAGTTAGGATCACCACTTTATTTTAAGAATGTGAAATGTCAGAATAATAGTAGACAGAATGATTTATTTCAGCTTTTATTTCTTTCATCACATTCCCAGTGGGTCAGAAGTTTACATACACTCAATTAGTATTTGGTAGCATTGCCTTTAAATTGTTTAACTTGGGTCTAATGTTTCAGGTAGCCTTCCACAAGCTTCCCACAATAAGTTGACTCCCAGCCCTCCCAGCTCTAACCTCCACACCAGCCCTGGCCTGCTGACATGGCTGGCTGCCTGTCCTGCCTGTTTGTCTGTTTGTCTGTCTGCGGGTCGTCTGTGGCAAAGGCCCTCTTCTGCAAGACTCCGGGCCTTCACTGGCAGCCAGTCAAAAGACGACAACACTGTCCTCTACTCACTCACACATACACACACACACACACAAACACAAACACACACAATACACACACACACACACACACACACACACACAAAAACACAAACACACACACACACACACACACACACGGAGGCACACACACACACACACACACACACACACACACACACACACGGAGGCACACACACACAAAGACAGACACACACACACACACGGAGGCACACACACACACACACACACACACACACACACACACACACACGGAGGCACACACACACACACACACACACACACAAAGACAGACACACACACACACACACACAGACACAGACATACAGGCCAAACATGACAGTAGGTCCTTAGGGTTAAGATAACCATCTCTGCTGTATGATAGTTATTACACTATGGTTGGGGAGTGACAGTAGGTCCTTAGGGTTAAGATAACCATCTCTGCTGTATGATAGTTATTACACTATGGTTGGGGAGTGACAGTAGGTCCTTAGGGTTAAGATAACAATCTCTGCTGTATGATAGTTATTACACTATGGTTGGGGGGGTAACAGATTACATGCGATCTATGAAGGTAAATCATTGACATTGATTTGAGCAGAATAGATTTGTAGTTTGGAAGTGTCTAACTGATGAGTTGTGAACATCATTTGTAGTTGTAATCGCATTCGCAAACTTGTAACTTAATATTTGCGAAGCATAGCTACCGAAATCGATTAGGTAAAGTTAGCTAGCTAGCTTGATTCTGTGTGGAGCCATAGATAGCTAGCTAGCATAATCATTAGGAAATGAACCGGTCACCTGCTAAGATTTGTTCATTTATTGATCACCCATTTAGATCTGAGGTTTTAGTAGGAAGCACGACTGAAGGCAGAAAATAATTTGTTTAGCTTTGACGTTGGCTGCATTCTGTGAATTTGTACTGCCCTTTGAGTAATGTATACTGAACTAAAATATAAACGCAACATGCATCAATTTCAACGATTTTACTGAGTTACAGTTCATATAAGGAAATCAGTGATTTGAAATAAATTCATTAGGCCCTAATCTATGGATTTCACATGACTGGGAATACAAATATGCATCTGTTGGTCAATGATACCTTAAGAAAAAGTAGGGGCGTGGATCAGAAAACCAGTCAGTATCTGGTGTGACCACCATTTGCCTCATGCAGTGCGACACATCTCCTTCACATAGAGTTGATCAGGCTGTTGATTGTGGCCTGTGGAATGTTGTCCCACTCCTCTTCAGTGGCTGTACAAAGTTGCTGGATATTGGCAGGAATTGCAAAACGCTGTCATACACGTGGATCCAGAGCATCCCAAACATGCTCAATGGGTGACATGTCTGGTGAGTATGCAGGCCATGGAAGAACTGGGACATTTTCAGCTTCCAGGAATTGTGTACAGATCCTTGTGACATGGGGCCGTGCATTATCATGCTGAAACATAAGGTGACAGCGGCGGATGAATGGCACAACAATGGGCCTCAGGATCCCGTCACGGTATCGCTGTGCATTCAAATTGCCATCGATAAAATGCAATTGTGTTCATTGTCCGTAGTTTATGCCTGCCAATATTATAACCCCACCACCACCATGGGGCACTCTGTTCACAACGTTGACATCAGCAAACCATTCGCCCACACAACGCCATACACGTGGTCTGCGGTTGTGAGGCCAGTTGGACGTACTTCCAAATTCTTTAAAACGACGTGAAGGGTGGCTTATGGTAGAGAAATGAACATTCAATTTTCTAGCAACAGCTCTGGTGGACATTCCTGCAGTCAGCATGCCAATTGAACACTCCTTCAAAACTTGAGACATCTGTGGCATTGTGTTGTGTGACAAAACTGCACATTATAGAGTGGCCTTTTACTGTCCCCAGCACAAGGTGCACATGTGTAATGATCATGCTATTTAATCAGCTTCTTGAAATGCTCACCAACAGGGACGTTAACTAATTTGTGCACCACATTTATGAGAAAAAAGCTTTTTGTGCGTATGGAACATTTCTGCAATCTTTTATTTCAGCTCATGAAACATTGGACCAACACTTTACATGTTGCGCTTATATTCTTGCTCAGTATTAAAAAACAAACATCTAAACCATTTAAAACTGTCTGTCCCCACTCTCCAGGCTGCAATCCAGTCCCAGTTAGGTCTGTTCAGGCCTCCGTCAGCTCCACAATCCCCTGGGGGACGTGCATGACATGCAGAACTCCCTGGCAGAAGTCAGCAATGACCTGGACGCAAAAGCATCAACACCATTGAGAAACTGAAAGATGTAAAACATGCCGGGATGGAACACAGTCAGCTGGCCTGAGCCGTGGAGAACCTGAAGAATATATATTTTTCAGGTATGTTCAGCTGCATCATTACACGCCACTTGATTGAGAACTATTATTGTTGGCTTGCATTGCATTTGATGTGACACTGTACAGTTCCAATGTATATGTGTATTAATATTTCTCCTCTGTTCCTGGTGGGAGACACTGCGTTAATGAGCAGATGTGTGGTTATAGACTGAGCTGACCTGCTGTTCATCGAATGACCTCATGTACAATCAGTACTCATGAATACGCACAACATGAACCTCGTTCGAAAAAATTACTTTGGCAAGGTGCCGGGCCTGTCGGACGACCTGGCCAAGCAAGATCTGGAGGCCACAGTGAGCAGTGACACTGGTACAGTGCTTCCCAACACATTGTAACACCTTGAAAGGTTCTTCTTCCACCTCTACCACAACACTGTGTCCGTGAGGGTGAAGGAACTGGCTGCGGAGGACCTGGCGGCCAACTAGGTTGTAGCCCCTGGGTCCTCACCTGGGTCCTCACCTGGGTCCTCACCTGGGTCCTCACCTGGGTCCTCACCTGGGTCCTCACCTGGGTCCTCAGTGAATACTTACAGAAGTAAGTCTGTACTGCCCTCTCTGTAACTCATGTAGCATCAGTGATATCTGTGCACCGGTCCACTCATACCTTTCTATTATCATAGGTTGTAAACTAAATATGGTCGCTTCCTCTGCGGAAGCATAGTTCCCGCTCAGCCCAGTCAAAACTGTTCGCTGCTCTGGCACCCCAATGGTGGAACAAGCTCCCTCACGACGCCAGGACAGCGGAGTCACTCACCACCTTCCGGAGACATTTGAAACCCCACCTCTTTAAGGAATACCTGGAATAGTTTAAAGCAATCCTTCTACCCCCCCCCCCCCCCCCTAAAAAAAATAATAATAATTGTAAAGTGGTTGTCCCACTGGCTATAGGGTGGATGCACCAATTTGTAAGTCGCTCTGGATAAGAGCGTCTGCTAAATGACGTAAATGTAAATGTAATGTAAATGTCGCTGCTGCTGTCGTAAATATCTTGTTTGTTTAGCAAGGGACACTAGTACTTGCAGGTTTCAGAGCGGGTGATGTCACTGACTGACCGACTGCATGTGTCTGCGCTCGTGACTGTTTGAGTTTATTTGTGTGTCCTTTGAGCGATGGGCTAGGGATCAATACCATATGGGGATCTATAACTAGAAGGGACCTTTGCCTCCTTTGATTTTCTGAGGGGAACCTATAATCTTCCCAGAAGTACTTTTTTCCAGATACCTACAAGATTAGAGACTATGTTAGAAAACATCTTCCTACATTTGAAAATGCATAAAAAATATGTCCCACCTCAGGCAAACTGATATCTCATCTATTTTGATGCTTTTCAATCTGTTAGCACACCCTCTACAGATGCTATTAAGGCAAAATGGGAGGAAGAACTAGGGCTGGGAGGATATCTTGGAGTAATATCCACACCTGCTCCATTAACTCCAGACATTGTTTTATACAATTCGAGATCTTAAACAGATTACACTATTCCAAAACTAAGCTACATGGGATATGTCCTGATACCTACCCTGTTAGTGATGATGCTGCGGACGGTACACTACTCCACTGCTTTGCCCCATTGCTCTATCCTGCATGGTTACTGGTCTGGAATTGTTCGGATCCCTCTCTGAAGTTCTGGAGACATCCTTTGACCCAGATCCGCTTTCTGATCACCCTGGGAGTCTCAGAAACGCTAAACAGATCCTTTGACCCACATCACCCCCTATCTGCTCATAGGGAATCTATCAACAGTCTATAACCACACATGTTCTCCTCCAGGCTGAGGGGACTAGCCGGCTGTGTGACTCCTTCACTGCCATAGCTGAGGTGTTCAAAATCAGACCCCACTGATCTGCTACAACCACTCTAAACTGAGGTCCTAAATCTAGGACATATAAAAAAAACTACTGGTCAAAAGATTTAGAACACATACTCATTCAAGGGTTTTTCTTTATTATTTTTTTACAATTTTCTACATTGTAGAATAATAGTGAAGAAATCAAAACTATGAAATAAGACATATGGAATCATGTATATTTGAGATTCTTCAATTAGCCACCCTTTGCCTTGATGACAGCTTTGCACACTCTTGGCATTCTCTCAACCAGCTTCACCTGGAATGCTTTTCCAACAGACAGTTGTGCTAAGGTTATAGGATGGGTAAGACAGTTGTACTAAGGTTATATGATGGGGTAAGACAGTTAAAACTGGCAGAGGCACAAAAATATCATAAATAGGAAAGTATAGCAGTTTCATTTGAGGACCAGGATGTTGACAGCTGTGCCATAAAGATTGCAAAATAGCTGGGAAGAGATTTTTGATGTACCGATTCCATGGCACAGGGTGTATGAGTGGGTATATAAAACAACGCAAGATTCAAGACTTCGTGCTATTCAGCTAAAATTATTATATAGAATTCTTGCCACCAACAAAATGTTGAATATTTGGGGCATACAAATCAAATCAAATTTTATTTGCCACATGTGCCGAATACAACAGGTGTAGACCTTACAGTGAAATGCTTACTGACAAGCCCTTAACCAACAATGCAGTTAAGAAAAATAAGTGTTAAGTAAAAAAAAATAGATTAGTAAAATAAGCGGGGTAAGAGCAGTAAGGAGTAAACCCTTCAACAGGGTTCTTCAATTCTGGTCCTGGAGGGCCGAAACATCTCTGTTTTTCATCCTCTCCTTCTAATCAGGGGCTAATTCAGACCTGGGACACCAGGTGAGTGCAATTAACTACCAGGTAGAAATAAAAAAACAGAAGTGTTTCGGCCCTCCAGGACCCGGAATTGAAGAACCCTGGTCTACAGTAAGGATACAGCCCGGAACACTAGGTCATCCAATCTAGTCTCTTCTAGGTCATACCTTTATTGGACCTGGTACCGTGGCTCGGCTTACTATGGCTCGGCTTGGCTTGACGACGGAGGGGAGGACCACTCTTGCATTGTGTTTGCCTCTTTTTGCATTGCTTCATTCGTTTGGCCTTAAAGATAGGTTGCCTCCTTCAAAGGTGTTCCTTAAACAGGACGTCTTGGGCCAAGCACAGGAAAGGGATGACGTGACCAACGGTGAGAAACACATGACCACTGTTATTCCTTTTTAAAGGTGTAATGTTGTTGTACCACCGTCAAGTTGTCAAGCGTTTCAAATTCAGCCTTTTGAAAACCGAACCTGCGTAGGAATCTTTGAGCAAAGTGCACTCAAGGAAGTATGCTGATGAAATGCAACTGTTTGCCACCATTCAAGGGGGGGGGGGAAATAGAAGTCGAGTCCTACAAAACAGAAACCTTTTACCCGTCCGACCACCACCTAAAGGGGTGTTCAGTGGATCACCTGACCCCTGACAGTAACGCTGTTGAGCTCCAGACGAGCAGAACAGAACAGCTTCCTGAAAGCTTTGACAGCGAGAGGATCCGTCTCCCCTCCAGACCTCCACACTGTTACGGCAAACAATTGTTGGACCACAACTGGAGGATTTTAATTTGATGCTAGGGTATAAAGAGCAGGTGTTGCTGGGATAGTTCTAGTTTAGCAGGTGACAGCTCTTTATTCAGATTATTTCATCCTTATATTTTATTTCCCGCTGAAGTTGTGTAGTTTGTTCTAATTAAAGGTCAACTGCCCCTTAGAAACAACTTCTCTGGTTTTAAAACGGCCTATGTGGCATCGATATGAGTCAGAAACATTAATTATAGTGTCAAAATGTACTTCAAAGTGTAAAAATTATCATTTTGTCCATTAAGTCAGTCTTCAGAAGATCTGGAAAACGGTGAAAGACCTGGAGAATAAACCCTCCAACTCACAGCTGCCCATGTCCCTTAATGTTGATGATGTGGTTGTTACTGACAAGGAGCGCATGGCTGAGCTCTTTAATCACCACTTCATTAAGTCAGGATTCCTATTTGACTCAGCCATGTCTCCTTGCCCGTCCAACATTTCCTCATCTCCCAGCCCT
>NW_028156320.1:307500-325076 GCF_964263955.1 Coregonus lavaretus
CCGCCCTCCCACCTCCAGGCTAACGTTAAAACTAGACTCCAGAACAGCAACGGCTTTATTCAATCAACTCGTTAGAACAAGGTTCCTCTCTTTCCTCACAAAATCTTTCAGGCAGATCATTGTAGCTGGGGGAAAAAGAAAAGAGAGAACTCCCCTACTTGCTGCAGAGTGAACTGACCTGTGACCCAACTACGGAGAAACCGGCCACAGGAATGGTCCATTACTAGCCAGGTACATGTAACTGCCAGAATAAAGGAAACCCCAACATAAAAGTGTCTTAACAGGGCGTTGGGCCACCACCACCAGCCAGAACAGCTTCCATGCACCTTGGCATAGATTCTACAAGTGTCTGGGAACTCCATTGGAGGAATTCCATCATTTGGTGTTTTCTTGATAATGGTGGAAAACACTGTCTCAAGTGCCACTCCAGAATTTCCCATAAGTGTTGAATTGTGTTGAGATCTGGTGACAGACGGCCATGGCATACATCGTTTTAATGCTCATCAAACCATTCAGTGACCACTCAAGCCCTGCGGATGGGGGCATTGCCACGGTGGCCAAAATAATAGCCTGTCAAGCATTTTTATACATGACCCTAAGCATGATGGGATATTAATTGCTTAATTAACTCAGGAACCACACCTGTGAGGAAGCACCTGCTTTCAATATACAGTACTTTGTATCCCTAATTTACTCAAGTGTTTCCATTATTTTGGCAGATACCTTTATGTCTTGCAAAATACATTTTGATCTCATTGAGATCAACCTGGATAAATGAAAACATGTGGTCTCTCTCTAACTTTCTTTCTTTCTTTATTTCTTTCTTTCTTTCTTTCTTTTTCTCTTAGCCCCGTCTTATGACCCCCCACACAACCACATAACCCCATATCCCATTTGAGGTTGTCACACGCCACCCTTCACTGCACTGACAACAGAGAGAAAGGGTTTAGGGTTCGGGGGGAAAGGGGTGGAGGGGCGCCCCGCTCCCACTGGAAGGAAGCATTAAGGCTTTAAGGTTAGCTAACGAGGGAAAGTCATCTCCTCTAATATCAGAGTCCCCCTTGCCCTGTCTGACAGGACAGTGAACACACCAGTCACCTGTAAAGCAGCCCCAGGGTAACAAGAGGAGCACTTACCCTATCTATGATAGATCCAATACATGGCCAAAAGTATGTGGACACCTGCTCATCCAACAACTCATTCCAAAATCATGGGCATTCATATGGAGTTTAACCCCCCTTTGCTTCAATAACATCCTCCACTCTTCTGGGATATGAGAGGCCTAGAGGTCCCAGAGAGAAGGACTTCCAACGGTGGTCCCAGAAGATATGAGAGGCCTAGAGGTCCCAGAGAGAGGGACTTCCAATGGAGGTCCCAGAAGATATGAGAGGTCTAGAGGTCCCAGAGAGAGGGACTTCCAACAGAGGTCCCGGAAGATATGAGAGGCCTAGAGGTCCCAGAGAGAGGGACTTCCAACGGAGGTCCCAGAAGATATGAGAGGCCTAGAGGTCCCAGAGAGAGGGACTTCCAACGGAGGTCCCAGAAGATATGAGAGGCCTAGAGGTCCCAGAGAGAGGGACTTCCAACGGAGGTTCCAGAAGATATGAGAGGCCTAGAGGTCCCAGAGAGAGGGACTTCCAACGGAGGTCCCAGAAGATATGAGAGGCCTAGAGGTCCCAGAGAGAGGGACTTCCAACGGATGTCTCGGAAGATATGAGAGGCCTAGAGGTCCCAGAGAGAGGGACTTCCAACGGAGGTCCCGGAAGATATGAGAGGCCTAGAGGTCCCAGAGAGAGGGACTTCCAACAGAGGTCCCGGAAGATATGAGAGGCCTAGAGGTCCCAGAGAGAGGGACTTCCAACGGAGGTCCCGGAAGATATGAGAGGCCTAGAGGTCCCAGAGAGAGGGACTTCTAACGGAGGTCCCGGAAGATATGAGAGGCCTAGAGGTCCCAGAGAGAGGGACTTCCAACGGAGGTCCCGGAAGATATGAGAGGCCTAGAGGTCCCAGAGAGAGGGACTTCCAACGGAGGTCCCGGAAGATATGAGAGGCCTAGAGGTCCCAGAGAGAGGGACTTCCAACTGAGGTCCCGGAAGATATGAGAGGCCTAGAGGTCCCAGAGAGAGGGACTTCCAACGGAGGTCCCGGAAGATATGAGAGGCCTAGAGGTCCCAGAGAGAGGGACTTCCAACGGAGGTCCCGGAAGATATGAGAGGCCTAGAGGTCCCAGAGAGAGGGACTTCCAACGGAGGTCCCGGAATATATGAGAGGCCTAGAGGTCCCAGAGAGAGGGACTTCCAACGGAGGTCCCGGAAGATATGAGAGGCCTAGAGGTCCCAGAGAGAGGGACTTCCAACGGAGGTCCCGGAAGATATGAGAGGCCTAGAGGTCCCAGAGAGAGGGACTTCCAACGGAGGTCCCGGAAGATATGAGAGGCCTAGAGGTCCCAGAGAGAGGGACTTCCAACGGAGGTCCCGGAAGATATGAGAGGCCTAGAGGTCCCAGAGAGAGGGACTTCCAACGGAGGTCCCAGAAGATATGAGAGGCCTAGAGGTCCCAGAGAGAGGGACTTCCAACGGAGGTCCCAGAAGAAAATGTGTGTGTGCCCCAAATGTCACCCTATGGGGCTCTGGTCAGTGTTGTATACAGGGAACAGTGCCCCCTACAGGGCTCTGGTCAGTGTTATATACAGGGAACAGTGCCCCCTATATGGCTCTGGTCAGTGTTATATACAGGGAACAGTGCCCCCTATATGGCTCTGGTCAGTGTTATATACAGGGAACAGTGCCCCCTATATGGCTCTGGTCAGTGTTATATACAGGGAACAGTGCCCCCTACAGGGCTCTGGTCAGTGTTATATACAGGGAACAGTGCCCCCTACAGGGCTCTGGTCAGTGTTATATACAGGGAACAGTGCCCCCTACAGGGCTCTGGTCAGTGTTATATACAGGGAACAGTGCCCCCTATATGGCTCTGGTCAGTGTTATATACAGGGAACAGCGCCCCCTACAGGCCCCCTGGAACACACCCCTAATACCTGAACCTTAAGCTGCTTGGTCAACCTATCAGCACAGCTAGGATAGCCGACCACAGCGCGCAACACCTTGAGTGATGCAGTGATGAATATAAGATTGTGCATGTTGACACAGTCACCTTTGTTGCCAGATTAGGCCCAGGCTGCTCACTTAACAAAAAGGGTTGTATATAGTACTAGAAAGGGTTCTTTCCCCTTTTTGGTAATATATAAAACCCTTTTTTTTTAAAGTCCAATACAGCCGTTTTTTAATCTAAATATTAAATCATTCACAGTATTATACCAATCTCATAGTGTGGAAATATACATATATTTAAAGGGGCATCAGCGTTGGGCCAGTAACCGAAAGGTCGCTGGTTCGAATCCCAGAGCCGACTAGGTGAAAAAATCTGAACCTGTGCCAGCCAACAAATTAAGACTTCAGAGCCTCCCTCCACACAAACCTCAGACCTCAAACCGCCGCCTCTGCCTGTAGATCTCAGATTTACTGTCATGCCCAGCCTCAGAGGGGAGAGGGGAGTGCGGCGGAGCTCCCCAAATCCCCAGCTCTGTGCAGGATCAAAGTGATTCTCTGGTCTGTACACTGTTCCTCTCCTCAAAGCTAGCCAACAGAGTGCTGGCCTCCACAGCACCATAAATCGCTAACAGACGGCACAGGGACACTAGCTGCTGCGAACAGCTTGGAGGTCGTGGAACAATGCTACGGCACTTTGAGGCCTCGGGCTGTGATAATGGACTTTCCATTTAGGAGGGAGAGGGATGTTGAAATGCATCTAAAAGATGTTCCTTAACAGGTCCCCATATGGACAGTAAGGATCTTGACCTTTCCTGATACAGAGGCTTCTACTTTGTCTGTTTATTGATTTTATTGATGCTGGAGATGGAATGACATTGGCTGCTGTTTGCAGAGAGCAGAGCAGTGACGAGTTTCTCCAGGCTGTCAGAGCCCCCTACGCAGTACATTTTACATTTACATTTTAGTCATTTAGCAGACGCTCTTATCCAGAGCGACTTACAGTTAGGTGAATACATATTTATTTATACTGGCCCCCCGTGGGAATCAACTGAGCTACATCCCTGCCGGCCATTCCCTCCCCTACCCTGGACGACGCTGGGCCAATTGTGCGCCGCCCCATGAGTCTCCCGGTTGCGGCCGGCTGCGACAGAGCCTGGATTCGAACCAGGATCTAGTGGCACAGTCTATAGTAGAGAGGTTTCTGCATGATGATACATTTACATGACACTACACCATTCTATGGCAGCCATGTTAGTTCCCCATTAAACATTAGGGAATACTTAAATAATGTAACTGAATGTCTGGAGTAGGCTGTTATCCGTAAACATCACAATAAGGTGCAGAACGTTTGATTTGCCTGAATGGAAGTTCTGCTAAAACCATTGAAAACTGTTTTCAAGGGATTGTCAAATAAATTCAATTCAAATCAAATCAAATCAAATTTTGATTTACAGGTGAAATGCTTACTTACAAGCCCTTAACCAACGATGCAGTTTTAAGAAAATGGAGTTAAGAAAATATTTCCTAAATAAACTAAAGTAAAAAATAATACAAATAAATTAACGTTTTTTTTTTTAGCAGATGCTTTTATCCAGAGCAATTATGATTAAGTGCCTTGCTCAAGGGCACATCGACAGATGTTTCACCTAGTCGGCTTGGGGATTAGAACCAGCGACCTTTCGGTTACTGGCACAACGCTCTTAACCACTAAGCTACCTGCCGCCCCAATAAATTAACAATAATGAGGCTATATACATATATATACATTTCACAATTATTTGGTTTTAATATGATCACCTCTTGAAGAGCACATCAGAACTACTAATTTCCTATTGCGCACATTTAGCTCTACATCATGGTTCTACAACTTTCAAGTTTCAGGTTTTACGTTTTAATGTCAGGTGAACAAGTACAGTGAAATGCCTTTCTAAATACAGCAAGTAGCTTTTTTATGATTAGCAAACATCATGTAATTTCAAATAGGCTATGTGAGGGTAGCACATCCATTCGGCAAGTAGCTAAGCAAACATCTTCAGTCATTTAGCTTGCTTCATCAGTGAAGGCTATTGGGAAGAGCTTGACTTCATATTTTGAGTCTAAACTCATAATAATATAAATAATAATATGCTATTTCGCAGACACTTTTATCCAAAGCGACTTACAGTCACGCGTGCATACATTTTTTGTGTATGGGTGGTCCTCGGGGATCGAACCCCACTACCTTGGCGTTACAAGCGCCGTGCTCTACCAGCTGAGCTACAGAGGACCATCATCCTAATGGTCTGTCTGACTGACTACTGTCATCACTGCTATAGGTACAATACAGCTAGCTAGTTTATCCAGTGAAAGCTAGCTGTTAGCTAGCCGAATTGACGTTATCTGTCATTAGCTAGCTAGCCAGTTTGGCATGGTCCATCAATCAATGTCTGTAGGAGTTGCCTTCCAGCAGCAATGTGGGAAAGGGGTAAAATATTAGCTAGCTAACGCACAGTTCAGACGCTGAAGTTATGACGAGTCGAACTGAACAGAAATGAAGAGCTTGAAATACTGATTGGTATTATAAAACCGCTCTCAACACTGCAGACTTCCTCGTTGGTTTTGCATTTAATTCATCACATTTACATTTTAGTCATTTAGCAGACGCTCTTATCCAGTGCGACTTACAGTTAGTGCATCATTTTTTTTTTTTTCATACTGGCCCCCCGTGGGAAACGAACCCACAACCCTGGCGTTGCAAACGCCATGCTCTACCAACTGAGCTACACGTTTATTAAAAATACAAATAAAGGAGGGGGAAGGGAGAATAATTGGTCAATGAGGCCGCAACCCATCGCCGAGGGTGACCCGCAGGACATGAAGAGAGGTGACAAGGTTGGGTAGAAAGGTCCAGACTTACTACAGAGAGAGATTTTAAATTTTTGTCATTTAGCAGACACTCTTATCCAGAGCAACTAGGGTAAAGTGCCTTGCTCAAGGGCACATCGATAGATTTTTCACCTAGTCGGCTCAGGGATTAGAACCAGCAACCTTTCGGTTACTGGCACAATGCTCTTAACCACTAAGCTACCTGCCGCCCCAGAGACCTCTCCACCCAGGAACAGCTCCGCAATCTCCACCCCCCCGAGATCACCGAGACAACACCCCGGACCAGCACCCTGGACCCCCCAGCCACGGCCACAGCACCACCAACCTCAATGTCCACCACAGCCAGTGCAGCACAGACCACCCCAGCCCAGCCCAGCTTCAGACCCACTCAGACGAGGCCTAACATGTTGATATTGTAGTACTACAGGAAACATGGTACAGAGGTGATGTTTCCACTGGCTGTCCACTAGGTTATAGGGAGATAATCGTACCATCCACCAAATTAAAAGGAATCACACAGGGCAGAGACTCAGGGGGAATGCTAATATGGTATAAATCTGAACTAACTAATTCAATCGAGTTGATCAAAACAGGAGAATGCTTTATCTGGCTAAAAATCAACAAGGAGGCTATCTTAACAGATAAAAACGTCTTCCTCTGTGCTACATACATTCCCCCCTCAGAGTCACCCTACTTGAATGAAGAGAGTTTCTCCATTCTAGAGGGGAAGATTAGTCCCTTTCAGGCCCAAGGCAATGTGCTGGTCTGTGGAGACCTGAATGCTAGAACAGCAGAAGAACTAGACACTATTAACAGTCATGGGAACAAACACCTACCAGGAAGCAACAACCTTTCCCTCCCCACATATCCCGCTAGAAACAACTATGACAAAGTGAAAAACAAAAATGGAGTACAGCTCCTGAAGCTCCGTCGAACACTGGGTCTGTACATAGTCAATGGTAGGCTAAGAGGGGACTCTTTTGGTAGGTCCACCTACAGCTCATCCCTTGGCAGCAGTACTGTAGACTACTTCATCACTGACCTTAACCCAGAGTCTCTCAGAGCCTTCACAGTCAGCCCACTAACACCTCTTTCAGACCACAGTAAAATCACAGTGTATCTGAGAAGAGCAGAACCCAACCATGAAGCATCACGACCCAATAAATGACATGGTACTAAACAGACCTATAGATGGAGTGCATAACAGTACAGAAATCTACCAAAAAGCAATTAGTATCCAAAAAATACAATCTTTCTTGGACAACTTTTTTGCCTTAACATTCTCCTACAGCAATGAAGGTGTAAATTTGGCCGTTTGGAACATGAACTTTATATTTGACAAATTAGCCTCCTTTGCAAAAATCTAAGAAAGTCATTGAGAAACACATCTAATCAAAAACACAGAGACCCAGACAACAAAAATATATACCTTCAATATGGGGAAACACTGAAGCAATACAAACACACCCTAAGAACAAAAAAGGAACAGCACATTAGAAATCAGCTGGATGTGATTGAGGAATCCATAGAATCAAACCACTTCTGGGAGAATTGGAATAAATTAAACAAACCTCATAATGAGGAATTGGCTATCCAAAATGGGGATATGTGGAGAAATCACTTTGCAAACCTCTACAGCAATATAACAAAGAGCCCAGAACAACAAGATATACAAGAAAAATTACAAATCCTTGAATCAGCAGTCAAAGACTATCAGAATCATGTGGATACCCCAATTACAGAACAAGAATTATTGGAAAAACTTTGCACTCTCCAACCCAAAAAGGCCTGTGGTGCTGATGGTATTTTAAATGAAATGATCAAATATACAGTTAGAATAATTCTTCAACATTATTCTAACTGCAGGTATTTTCCCCGATATTTGGAACCAAGGATTGATCACACCAATCTATAAAACTGGAGACAAATGTGACCCAAATAATTACAGAGGAATTTGCGTTAATAGCAACTTGGGGAAAAATCTCTGCAGTATCATAAACAGCAGACTACATCAATTCCTTGATGAACACAATGTCCAAAGCAGAAGCCAGATTGGATTTTTTATAAATTATCGTACAACAGACCACATTTACACCCTCCACACTCTAATTGACAAACAAGTAAACCAAAACAAAGGCAAAATCTACTTTGTGTTTTGTAGACTTCAAGAAAGCATTTGATTCAATTTGGCACGAAGGTCTTTTTTACAAACTAATAGAAAGTGGTATTGGAGGGGAAAACATATGATGTTATTAAATCAATGTAGACTAAAAACAAATGTGCAATTAAAATTGGCAACAAGCAAACAGACTACTTCTCTCAGGGACGTGGAGTGAAACAGGGCTGCCCAATAAGTCCAACACTATTTAACATCTACATTAATGAATTGGCAAAAACATTAGAAGAATCGGCAGCACCTGGTCTCACCCTACACAACACTGAAATCAAGTGTCTGCTGTACGCAGATGACCTGGTGCTACTGTCTCCCACTAAGGAGGGGTTACAGCAGCATCTAGATCATCTGCACAGGTTCTGTCAGACCTGGGCTCTGATCTAAAAAACCCCGAATATAATGATATTCGAAAAAAGGTCAGGAAATCAGGATGACAAATATAAATTCTATTTGGACACAGTTCTATTAGAACACACCAAAAATTCCACGTATCTAGGACTAAATATCAGCAACACAGGTAGCTTTCACATGGCTGTGAATGAGCTGAGAGACAAAGCAAGAAGAGCATTCTATGCCATTAAAAGGAATATTAAAATCGAAATTCCAATTAGAATCTGGCTAAAACTTTTCCAATCAGTTATAGAATCAATTGCTATATATGGCAGTGAAGTATGGGGTCCGCTCTCTAATACTGAATTTACCAAATGGGACAAACATCCAATCGAAATACTGCATGCAGAGTTTTGCAAGACTGTATTGCAAGTGCAAAGAAAAACTCAAAATAACGCATGTAGAGCAGAATTGGGCCAATACCCCCTCCTTATTCGAATAGAAAAAAGAGCCATCAAATTTTACAACCATCTAAAAACAAGTGACCCCAAAACATTCCATCACACAGCTCTACTATGTCAAGAGATGAAACAAGAGAAGAGTCCCCTCAGCCAGCTGGTTCTGAGGCTCAGTTCACTAACCAAAACCAACCTCATAGAGCCTCAGGACAGCACTCAGAAAATCTGGCCCAACCAAATCATCACAAAGCAAAAAGAAAAATATATCACCTATTGGAAAGACACCACAAAAAATCAAAGTAAACTTCAATGCTATTTGGCTGCTCTAAACAGACAGTACATGGTGGCAGACTATCTGAACACTGCGACTGATAGAAAACTGAGGAAAACAATGACTAGGTACAGACTCAGTGAGCACAGTCTGGCTATAGAGACCGGTCGTCACAGGCAAACCTGGCTGCCCAGAGAGGACAGGCTGTGCTCACTCTGCCCCCGGGGAGAGGTAGAGACAGAGCTGCATTTCCTATTACACTGTGACAAATACTCAGACCTAAGAGAATCTTTCTTTCCCAAAATTACCATTCAGTACAAAGAATTTGAAACTATAAAAGAGGAAGAAAAATTCAAATATTTATTGGGTGAAAAGCCAAAATGTGCAATTTTGGCAGCCAAATATGTGTCCTCCTGCCACAACCTGAGGGACAGCCAGTGAAAAGTGTAATGTAATGTCAATAATATTTCCACTACTACTATTATTATTGCTGTTGGTCCCCCCATTTTTGTTATATGTATACTTTGACAATGTAAGTAATTTAACTTGCCATGTCAATAAAGTCTATTGATTTGAATTTATTTGAATTGAGAGAGAGAGAGAGAGAGAGAGAGAGAGAGAGAGAGAGAGAGAGAGAGAGAGAGAGAGAGAGAGAGAGAGAGAGAGAGAGAGAGAGAGAGAGAGAGAGAGAGAGAGAGAGAGAGAGAGAGAGAGAGAGAGAGAGACAGAGAGAGAGAGAGAGAGAGAGACAGAGAGAGACAGAGAGAGAGAGAGAGAGAGAGAGAGAGAGAGAGAGGTGGGGGAGCATCTGTGTGAGCGGTGATCTGGCTGGCTGCCCTCCCTTCTGCTACTGCTGGAGCCAGGGGCCAATGCCTGAGCACCTTCCCCTGGAGCGCCCCTCTCTCTGTTCATCACTCTTTCTCTCCCCCCACTCTCTCTCTTTCTTTCACTCCATCTCTCTCTGTCTCTTCCCCTATCTCTCTCCCTCTCTCTCTCTCTCTCTCTGACTTTATTCTCTCTCTCTCCCCCCCCCCCCCCCCCTCTCTCTCTCTCTCTCTCCGTCAGCCTCCTGTGAAGAGGGTCCCGTCATGGCATGGCAGCCCACACAGAGGGGTTCAAACTAAGCCTGGAGGCCTGTCAAGGGGGGCCCCCTACACCCCCAGGACCTCCTAGTGTGACCCAACCCCCCTTTCTACTCTACTCCTCTCTTCACCTCCTCCCTTCTCCCCTCTTCTCCTGTCCTCCCCTCTCCTCCCCTCTCCTCTCCCCTCCTCCCCTCCTCACTCCTCTCCTCACCTCCTCACTCCTCTCCTCCCCTCCTCACTCCTCTCCTCCCCTCCTCCCCTCCTCCCCTCCTCACTCCTCTCCTCCCCTCCTCCCCTCCTCCTCTCTCCCCCTCCTGTCCTCCCCCTCCTCTGCCCTGCTCTCCCCTCACATCCCCTCCTCCCTCCTCTCCCCTCCTCTCCCCCCCCCTCTCCCCTCCTCTCTCCTCTCCTCTGCTCTCCCCTCCTCACCTCCTCTCCCCTCACCTCCCCTCCTCTCTCCCCCTCCTGTCCTCCCCCTCCTCTGTCCTGCTCTCCCCTCACCTCCCCTCCTCTCACATCCCCTCCTCCTCCTCTCCCCTCCTCCCCCCCCTCTCCCCTCTCCCGCGCTACAATCAAACCTCCACTCTGCAAGAGATTTAAATCACAGCAAACACCGTATCCAGGGACCGTCATTTGAATTTCAAGGTTTCGCGTTTTTCCATGTTTGTTTTTTTGTTGCCTCAAATGCCTTTTCCTAACTGTAATCCTGACAACAGTTTCACATTGCAACGTGTGTGTGTGTGTGTATGTATGTGTGTGCATCTTTGTGTGTGTGTGTGTGTGTGTGTGTGTGTGTGTGTGTGTGTGTGTTCAGTAAATGAGGCACAGAGGTAGAAAGGTTCCTCTCTACATGAACAGCAGTGGAGCAAATAGGCCAGAAAACAATACAATGTTACTCAGAGAACACACACAGGCACGCACACACACCACACACACACACACACACACGCACACACACGCACACAGGCACACACACACACCACACACGCACACACACGCACGCACACACCACACCACACGCACACACACCACACCACACGCACACACACACACCACACACACACAAGCACACACACACACACACAGGCACGCACACACACACCCACCACACACACACGCACACACACGCACGCACCACACAGAGGCACGCACACACACACACCACACACACACGCACACACGCACACACACGCACACACACACACACACCACACCACACGCACTGACTCACAGACACACGCACGCACGCACAACACACCACACGCATGCACACACACATGGTATGTCAAAGGAAATAGTTAAAGCCACCTCTGCAGTTGTCTGCAAGCTTTAGGACTGTATGTCATTTAGAAACATGTAGACTTTTACACCCCTATCAATTCCCAGCTGCAGCCAGACAAAGCATTCGCATCCTCAGTATCAGACCTGGGTTCAAATACTATTTAAAATCATTACATTTTTGCATTTGCTCTAGTCTGCATGTCATGCCAGGTGGGCAGGGTTGAACGTTTTCAGACTATTCTATTTGTTTGATTCAAGCTCAATCAAGCCCAGCTAAATGAAATGATGAGCCCAGGTCTGCAGGATTAATACACTTCAACACTGCTGCTATCAGGAATAAAAACGCTGCTATCAGGAATGAAAACGCTGCTAACAGGAATGAAAACGCTGCTATCAGGAATGAAAAGCTGCTATCAGGAATGAAATGCTGCTATCAGGAATTAAACGCTGCTATCAGGAATGAAACGCTGCTATCAGGAATTAAACGCTGCTATCAGGAATGAAACGCTGCTATCAGGAATGAAACGCTGCTATCAGGAATGAAACGCTGCTATCAGGAATGAAACGCTGCTATCAGGAATGAAATGCTGCTATCAAGAATGAAAAGCTGCTATCAGGAATGAAATGCTGCTATCAGGAATGAAAAGCTGCTATCAGGAATGAAATGCTGCTATCAGGAATTAAACGCTGCTATCAGGAATGAAACGCTGCTATCAGGAATGAAACGCTGCTATCAGGAATGAAACGCTGCTATCAGGAATGAAACGCTGCTATCAGGAATGAAAAGCTGCTATCAGGAATGAAACGCTGCTATCAGGAATGAAAACGCTGCTATCAGGAATGAAATGCTGCTATCAGGAATGAAAACGCTGCTATCAGGAATGAAACACTGCTATCAGGAATGAAAAGCTGCTATCAGGAATGAAAAGCTGCTATCAGGAATGAAAACGCTGCTATCAGGAATGAAATGCTGCTATCAGGAATGAAAACGCTGCTATCAGGAATGAAAAGCTGCTATCAGGAATGAAAGCGTTCCAGTAAGCCGGGGCTCCCCACCTGGCGGCCCGCGGGCTGGCCTCCCAAGTTTTCTGAGGAAGAAAATTGTTTGTTTGTTTTTTTGGTTGAATTTTAATTGTTGGGAAAAAAAAGACTGTAAAAACACCAGGAAATCAGCTCCGAGTGATTTTTATTTTGGAAATGTGTTCGCAAGTTTTCCCACGCATAACAACATGTGATCGTATACAAATGTAAGCAAGGTTTGAAATTATTATGTTTTAGTCAAATATTATATCTGTTTGGGCTTCTTGCTGTCAATTTGCAGTCTGCAAATTATTTGCAATTGTGTTCCAGCACCCCGACCATCCCCCCCACCCCCCAGGGTAGATTCCCAGGCAGCGTTTGATCTGATGACCCAGTAGAGAAGTGGAGAGGAGGGCTAAGACCTCTCCAGGGGGGTCAGCTCGGGGTTCAGAGAGGACGGCTTTCGGAAGTCTTGAAGTCTCACCATGACCTGTTGTCAGACCCTGCTAGATCGCTAGACAATAGAGAGGTACTGACTCTCCACCTCCATCCCTCCCTCCTCTCCACCTCCATCCCTCCTCCATCCCTCCCTCCTCTCCACCTCCATCCCTCCTCCATCTCTCCCTCCATCTTCTCCACCTCCATCCCTCCCTCCTTTCCTTTCCTTCCTTCCTTCCTACCTTTCTTCCTTCCTTCCTTCCTTCCTTCCTTCCTTCCTTCCCTCCCCCCCTCTCCTCCCTCTGATGGAGAGATGACTGACCACTGACAACAAGGAGGGGGTTCTTTTTCCTTTAACAAATGGAGGACAGAAGGTGAATATGATCTAGCAGGATAGGAAGGAGGGTGGGAGGGATGGAGGACAGGGTGAATCGGGATATAGCAGGACTGAATTGTGTCTCGTCTAGGGATCAGGGTTCAGCTACATTTGATGGCAGGCCTTGTGGGAAAAGACAGGCGAGGCGCGGTGTGCTGCCCACACAACCTGCCCCCCACACCCCTCTAACCCCCCGGGGATGGCCAGACCACCAGCCAGGGGTTGAGAAGAGGAGGATGGTTGGGGGGTAGAGGCAGAGGTGGAGGGAGGGGTGGAGGAGGTGGTGGAGGGGGGGGGGGGCAGAGGGAAGAGGGGCCCGAAAAGAAAAAGGCAACAAAGAAAAACAAAAGCTTCTAAGTGACTTGGCATATTGCGCTTGAAGGTCTTACCCCACATCTCGAGGGGGTAATCAATATGTGACGCTCGGCTGGTTTTCAGCCCCCTCCTCTCCCTCCCACTCCTCCCTCCCTACCCTCCAACCAATGTGGGGAGACAGCACCAGAGAGACTACCTCTGACAGATTCATCAGACAATGTGCTTCAGACTCCAGTCCAGTCCAGTGAGACTGTGAGACCACCTGGTCAGGCAGGGTATGTGCAAAGGGAAAAGAAGACTGCCGCTCGCTACCTCACTCTCCAACCAAGGTGCATGAATTGATGATTTAGGAATTTATTAGATGCAGCAGCTACTCTTATAATATTAATAAGCCATTTAGCAGACGCTTTTATACAAAGCGACTTACCGTCATGTGCGCATACATTTTTACATATGGGTGGTCCCGGGGATCGAACCCACTACGCTGGCGTTACAAGCACCACGCTCTACCAATTGAGCTACAGAGGACCTCTTCCTGGGGTCCACACAAAACATGAAACATGACATAATACAGAACAATAATAGACAAGGACAGAACTACATGGGAAAGGCAGAGAGCAGGGTTTGGGGAAACAGGAATCTGGAACAGCTGAAGGACAGAACTACATGGGAAAGGCAGAGAGCAGGGTTTGGGGAAACAGGAATCTGGAACAGCTGAAGGACAGAACTACATGGGAAAGGCAGAGAGCAGGGTTTGGGGAAACAGGAATCTGGAACAGCTGAAGGACAGAACTACATGGGAAAGGCAGAGAGCAGGGTTTGGGGAACCAGGAATCTGGAACAGCTGAAGGACAGAACTACATGGGAAAGGCAGAGAGCAGGGTTTGGGGAAACAGGAATCTGGAACAGCTGAAGGACAGAACTACATGGGAAAGGCAGAGAGCAGGGTTTGGGGAACCAGGAATCTGGAACAGCTGAAGGACAGAACTACATGGGAAAGGCAGAGAGCAGGGTTTGGGGAAACAGGAATCTGGAACAGCTGAAGGACAGAACTACATGGGAAAGGCAGAGAGCAGGGTTTGGGGAAACAGGAATCTGGAACAGCTGAAGGACAGAACTACATGGGAAAGGCAGAGAGCAGGGTTTGGGGAAACCAGGAATCTGGAACAGCTGAAGGACAGAACTACATGGGAAAGGCAGAGAGCAGGGTTTGGGGAAACAGGAATCTGGAACAGCTGAAGGACAGAACTACATGGGAAAGGCAGAGAGCAGGGTTTGGGGAACCAGGAATCTGGAACAGCTGAAGGACAGAACTACATGGGAAAGGCAGAGAGCAGGGTTTGGGGAACCAGGAATCTGGAACAGCTGAAGGACAGAACTACATGGGAAAGGCAGAGAGCAGGGTTTGGGGAAACAGGAATCTGGAACAGCTGAAGGACAGAACTACATGGGAAAGGCAGAGAGCAGGGTTTGGGGAAACAGGAATCTGGAACAGCTGAAGGACAGAACTACATGGGAAAGGCAGAGAGCAGGGTTTGAGGAAACAGGAATCTGGAACAGCTGAAGGACAGAACTACATGGGAAAGGCAGAGAGCAGGGTTTGGGGAAACAGGAATCTGGAACAGCTGAAGGACAGAACTACATGGGAAAGGCAGAGAGCAGGGTTTGGGGAAACCAGGAATCTGGAACAGCTGAAGGACAGAACTACATGGGAAAGGCAGAGAGCAGGGTTTGGGGAAACAGGAATCTGGAACAGCTGAAGGACAGAACTACATGGGAAAGGCAGAGAGCAGGGTTTGGGGAAACAGGAATCTGGAACAGCTGAAGGACAGAACTACATGGGAAAGGCAGAGAGCAGGGTTTGGGGAAACAGGAATCTGGAACAGCTGAAGGACAGAACTACATGGGAAAGGCAGAGAGCAGGGTTTGGGGAAACAGGAATCTGGTCACAGCTGAAGGACAGAACTACATGGGAAAGGCAGAGAGCAGGGTTTGGGGAAACAGGAATCTGGAACAGCTGAAGGACAGAACTACATGGGAAAGGCAGAGAGCAGGGTTTGGGGAAACAGGAATCTGGAACAGCTGAAGGACAGAACTACATGGGAAAGGCAGAGAGCAGGGTTTGGGGAAACAGGAATCTGGAACAGCTGAAGGACAGAACTACATGGGAAAGGCAGAGAGCAGGGTTTGGGGGAAACAGGAATCTGGAACAGCTGAAGGACAGAACTACATGGGAAAGGCAGAGAGCAGGGTTTGGGGAAACAGGAATCTGGAACAGCTGAAGGACAGAACTACATGGGAAAGGCAGAGAGCAGGGTTTGGGGAAACAGGAATCTGGAACAGCTGAAGGACAGAACTACATGGGAAAGGCAGAGAGCAGGGTTTGGGGAAACAGGAATCTGGAACAGCTGAAGGACAGAACTACATGGGAAAGGCAGAGAGCAGGGTTTGGGGAAACAGGAATCTGGAACAGCTGAAGGACAGAACTACATGGGAAAGGCAGAGAGCAGGGTTTGGGGAAACAGGAATCTGGAACAGCTGAAGGACAGAACTACATGGGAAAGGCAGAGAGCAGGGTTTGGGGAAACAGGAATCTGGAACAGCTGAAGGACAGAACTACATGGGAAAGGCAGAGAGCAGGGTTTGGGGAAACAGGAATCTGGAACAGCTGAAGGACAGAACTACATGGGAAAGGCAGAGAGCAGGGTTTGGGGAAACAGGAATCTGGAACAGCTGAAGGACAGAACTACATGGGAAAGGCAGAGAGCAGGGTTTGGGGAAACAGGAATCTGGAACAGCTGAAGGACAGAACTACATGGGAAAGGCAGAGAGCAGGGTTTGGGGAAACAGGAATCTGGAACAGCTGAAGGACAGAACTACATGGGAAAGGCAGAGAGCAGGGTTTGGGGAAACAGGAATCTGGAACAGCTGAAGGACAGAACTACATGGGAAAGGCAGAGAGGCAGGGTTTGGGGAAACAGGAATCTGGAACAGCTGAAGGACAGAACTACATGGGAAAGGCAGAGAGCAGGGTTTGGGGAAACAGGAATCTGGAACAGCTGAAGGACAGAACTACATGGGAAAGGCAGAGAGCAGGGTTTGGGGAAACAGGAATCTGGAACAGCTGAAGGACAGAACTACATGGGAAAGGCAGAGAGCAGGGTTTGGGGAAACAGGAATCTGGAACAGCTGAAGGACAGAACTACATGGGAAAGGCAGAGAGCAGGGTTTGGGGAAACAGGAATCTGGAACAGCTGAAGGACAGAACTACATGGGAAAGGCAGAGAGCAGGGTTTGGGGAAACAGGAATCTGGAACAGCTGAAGGACAGAACTACATGGGAAAGGCAGAGAGCAGGGTTTGGGGAAACAGGAATCTGGAACAGCTGAAGGACAGAACTACATGGGAAAGGCAGAGAGCAGGGTTTGGGGAAACAGGAATCTGGAACAGCTGAAGGACAGAACTACATGGGAAAGGCAGAGAGCAGGGTTTGGGGAAACAGGAATCTGGAACAGCTGAAGGACAGAACTACATGGGAAAGGCAGAGAGCAGGGTTTGGGGAAACAGGAATCTGGAACAGCTGAAGGACAGAACTACATGGGAAAGGCAGAGAGCAGGGTTTGGGGAAACAGGAATCTGGAACAGCTGAAGGACAGAACTACATGGGAAAGGCAGAGAGCAGGGTTTGGGGAACCAGGAATCTGGAACAGCTGAAGGACAGAACTACATGGGAAAGGCAGAGAGCAGGGTTTGGGGAACCAGGAATCTGGAACAGCTGAAGGACAGAACTACATGGGAAAGGCAGAGAGCAGGGTTTGGGGAAACAGGAATCTGGAACAGCTGAAGGACAGAACTACATGGGAAAGGCAGAGAGCAGGTTTGGGGAAACAGGAATCTGGAACAGCTGAAGGACAG
>NW_028156319.1:0-10000 GCF_964263955.1 Coregonus lavaretus
CCATGGGCTGACAATGCGAGAGGCTGGACAGAGAGTGCAGCCCAACTTGAACCGTTTTACTGTCGCCTGTGTCATCCGGACATTTAGACTGGAGTACAGGTATGTAACCAAAATGTATTTCACACTATGTAATACACCCCATGTCATAGTGTATCAGTTGGGTGACACCTGTTTACTTCATGAATGGCTGATGTCATACACTAACTGCACAAGTTTCCTGTACAATTTACTCTACTGTGGGGGATATATCTTTAGGCTGCATTGTCCAAGCCCTATATTTTTGTTTTTTTGTTTTTCTAAAGGACTGAGAGACGCAACCATGGTGGAGGAAGGGGCCAAATGTTCACCGGGGTACAGGAAGCTGCCATTGTAAACTTGGTTTTGCAAAATAATGAAATCAGATTACGAGAAATTCAAAGCCACGTCATCCAAGACAACACCTTATTCAACAACATTCAACGAGTCAGTCTGTCCACATTGGCTCGCATTCTCAAGCAAAACCAAATCAGAATGAAATAACTTTATAAGGTGCCGTTTGAGAGAAACTCTCAAAGAAACTAAGAGGTCAGACGAGCATATGTGGATGTAAGTACAATATTGACTGCAGTACACTACACACAAAATTCTTTCCCAGTGTACTGGGTAGCACCATATTGACTGCTTTTGTTCTTTGTTTTCAGGGAGTACTGGAAATGGATGCTCATGCAATCCCACATGAATTCATCTTTATAGATGAGGCTGGGTTCAACCTAGCAAAGACCAGAAGAAGGGGAGAAACGTCATTGGCCACAGAGCCACTATAGATGTTCCTGGCCAACGTGGTGGGAACATCACAATGTGCGCTGCCATCTCCAATACGCATGGTGTCCTCCACCCTCATGCCAACCTTGGACCATACAACACAGCCATATTCTCACATTTCTGGACAGACTCCACAACATTCTCATACCACCAGAGCGTATGAATGATGCAGACCATCAAAGAACCCGGTACGTTGTAGTATGGGACAACGTGAGCTTTCATCGTGCAGCCCAGTCCAAAACTGGTTTGCTGACCACCCACCATTTCTCCTGCAATACCTCCCACCATACTCACCATTTCTGAACCCCATAGAATAGTTATTTTCGGCATGGCGGTGGAAGGTATATGACCGGCAGCCCTTTGTGCGCATGCCTCTTGTGCAGGCTATGGAAGAGGCATGTGATGAGATTGATGTGGGTGCGATTCAGGGATGGATAAGGCACTCAAGGCGCTTCTTCCCTCGATGTCTGGCAAGGGAAGATATTGCCTGTGATGTGGACGAGGCGTTGTGGCCAGACCCAGCTGTGCGGCAAGATGCTGCCTAATTATTTTTCTTGCCTTTTTTTTTTATATATATACTTTTTCTGCACATTTTTTCTGCAATTTTCTTTTTCAGTTTACAGTTTTTTGTGAGCATATTTTTGTTCAGTCCAATGTAAATATATCTGCTGTGCATATGTTGCACTGACTAGTTTGGTAAAAAAATAAAATGTTTCAACAGCATGTGTGTATCTGCAAATATTTCTGTGCATGTGAACAATCTGAAGAATTTTCTACAATTTGAACTATTTTAGTATTATGGCAAAGCATACTAAAGATGAGAGTGCTTTTCATTATGACCAACAGTGTGTAGTTGGTTAGACAAAAATCTGGTAATATGAATAAAGTGTGTGCCATTTCGTGCAAACGTTTGATTTTGATAATGTTATATGTAGTTTTGGTTGCAGTGCTTCATTTTGCAGGATATATGAGGTATTTTGCAGTTTGGGTGTGTGGTTTTGTGAATTGTGTTAAGTATTTTGATAAAACCAGCCTAGTTTGCAAAATTGTGTTTTAGCAATTGGGAAAAACTGTAACTGCAGGCCTTTATGCAGCCCTATAAGGATCAGTGCTGTTCAACAGACAGGTGTGTTAGTGTGTAGCCCTAAGGATCAGTGTGATGCTCAGTGGACAGGGGTGTTGGCAGGCTACCGAATATTACATTATAGGGGGCTCATAAAGCCTGGAGAGCTACGACAGTAAAAACCTAATTTACAAACACACTGAAAGAAAGCGCACGTATGCAAGGACACGTAAATGTACAAAAAAGCACACTCAACACATTCCATTTCAGTGGGACTTGTCTGATAAAGATGACTAACAAAAGACAAGGACATTTAAGAACATTTTCATAAATCCATTGATTGTGCTTTTTTGCCATTAGGCTATTATTTTAGATAATGTGCTCCATTCCAAATCTTCCTCCCTTCCACCCTTCCTTCCTTCCTTCCTTCCTTCCTCCATCCATCTCTCCACTTCCTAACAAGTCTCTCTCCTGTCTCCTCTCTCTAATTACATTGTCACTCACTCTACCAACCCACTCCTCTGCTCCGTCACTCACGTTCAGATTCATCACTCTATCTCTCTCTCTTTGTCTGGTCTGCTCTTTCTCCGTTTCCTTCAGCATCTCTTTAACTTCATCTCCTCTATCTCCACAGTCCCCATTTTTTCTTTTTCCCCACCCATCTCTCTCCTCTTTTCCTATCTCTCTCCTCCCTCCTCCCCCCCATCTCTCCACCTGTCAGTGGCAGCAAGGCCCCCTATCTGATTAGGAATACAGTGACCCTCTTTTTAGACCGACTATTCTCTCTCTCTCTCGGACGGGCCACCACCGTTTTCCACCACTGCAAGTGACACCAGAGACTGGGGACTGGCAGGAGAGTCCGGAGGACATACTGACTTTTAACACTCTGATCCTGGGGGAGTTTGAGGAGGTGGGGGGTAAGGTGCTGTACACCCTCAGTGTCAAGGTTAGACACATCAGGAGCTTAACGGGAGTGAAAGGGCATCAGTGGCAGGGGGTTGCTGTTAGACTCTCTGTGTGTGAGGTTGGGGGGGGGTCCTTCTCTGTGGGTATGTTTGTGATGGGGCTGAGGTATTCCAGCAGGGAAAAGGTAAAATGTAAAATGTGTGTTGAACTTTTTGTTTGGCCATATGGCTAACAAGAAGGAACCGGGTCGGGGGGGGGGGGGGGGGGGGGTGGTCTCTGCACGCCTTAAGGCTGAGTTTGAGTTGTATAAAATGATCAACAGTGTGGAGATGTTTCAGGAGGTATGGGGGCTCAGGGGGCTGTCTGTATGGCTGGTGAGGAGGGGTTGGATGTATGGTTGTAGTGTGGGGCTGGAGGGTATTGTACTGGTTTGTGTAATGTGATTGTGTGGAATTTGTGGTGGCATGTGACGCATTTTTAGGGAGGGGGGGTGGGTGCTATGTTTTTTTTGTGTATTAAAGTAAGAGAAAAGTTAAAAAGTCTCTCTCTCTCTCTCTCCTACCCACACAGAGCTGTACATCTCACCCAGCATGGTACCTAGCTAAAACAGGCAGGCATATAGCTCTACCCACAGGGGGCCGTGAGATGGGGAGAGATAGAGACGCATCAATATGGCACGCTATCAGTCTCCACACTCTTAGTCCAGATTTACTCTGTGTATACAGCACACTCCTTTGTATCGACACATAATTACATGACTGTCTTGTCTAATGTCTTGTCCATGAGTCTCACACTTAAACCTATAGCTGCAGCTGTGTTGGCTGCTCGATTGTTACAGATCATATTTATTCTGCTCTGTATGTGCTTACCGACTCTGTCACATCCATCAGATTGTGACAGGCAGTCACTGTGGATTAGCCAAGCATCAAGCTGAGGGAGAAATCAATGTGGAAATATATAAATAATTAACCAAAGACAACCACTGGATGGGCTATCTATAGTCTGGTGTAGTACCGCCATCGACCACCAGATGAGGATGAAAAGCTGCCTGGTGGTGAGCCAGGGATGATGGCCCCCTTAGGCACAGATTTAGGATCAGTTTATCCCTTCCTCGATTTTAAACAGAAGCATCAGGGGGAATAATGGAAACTGATCTTAGATCAGTGTGTAGGGGTAACTTTATTCTATTGATGGTGGGGAGGAGAGACTGATCTAGACAGCTCCCTGTAGCCTTAAATGTACACAACACTACTATACTGTTATCAAATCAAAGTTGATTGGTCACGTACACAGTTTAGCAGATGTTATAGCGGGTGCAGCAAAATGCTCATGTTACTAGCTCCTAACGATGCAGTAAAATGTCAAACAGGTACACAAATTATAAATTGAAAGAACAACAAGAAATCAAGACGAATCCAATAGCAACCCAAATAGCACTGTAACAGTAACCAAATGCAATCAATACATATCTACACCAGATGCATTTACACAAGATATAGAAGGAATGATATGTACAGCAGTAGATATACTAGAGTGAGCTATGTTAAAAATCCAGCATATAAATAAATGTGTGTATAAACAGATATTAGAATGAGCTATGCCTTTTTGCCCTCAGAACAGCCTAAATTCTTCGGGGCATGGACTCTACAAGGTGTCGAAAGCGTTCCACAGGGATGCTGGCCCATGTTGACTCCAGTGCTTCCCACAGTTGTGTCAAGTTGGCTGGATGTCCTTTGGGTGTTGGACCATTTTTGATACACACATGAAACTGTTGTGCATGAAAAACCCAGCATTGCTGTAGTTCTTGACACACTCAAAGCAGTGTGCCTGGCACCTACTACCATACCCCATTCAAAGGCACTTAAATATTTTGTCTTGTCCATTCAACCTCTGAATGGCATACATACACAATCCATGTCTCAATTGTCTCAAGGTTTAAAACTCCTTCTTTAAACTGTCTCCTCTCCTTCATCTACACTGATTGAAGTGGATTTAACAAGTGACATCAATAAGGGATCATAGCTTTCACCTTGATTCACCTGGTCAGTCTGTCATGGAAAGAACAGGTGTTCATAATGTTTTGTACATTCAGTGTACATATAAAGTGGGTAAAACAGTATGTAAACATTATTAAAGTGACCAGTGATAAATGACTCTATGTACACAGGGCAGCAGTCTCTAAGGTGCAGGGTAGAGTACCGGGTGGTAGCCGGCTAGTAACAGTGTCTGAAGTTCAGGACAGGGTACTGGGCAGGAGCCAGCTAGTGGTGACTGTTTAACAGTCTGATGGCCTGGAGTTAGTAGCTGTTTATCAGTCAGTTACTGTAGCTCCTGTGTTATTGAGACAAAATGAAGGCAGTATGAATGAAATTAGGGAAACCAGGCAAAGGCTACGGTAGAATGAGAGGAGAGAGGAGAGGTGGAGGGAGAGAAGATATGGGAAAAGAGGACTGTGTACGTGCTTCCTCTTTGACAGAGATCTCATGGTTTTGAGGAAGAGGGAAGGAGAGAGAGAGAGAACCCGCCAGCTGCTTTTGATTCCTACGAATATGCGTTGAGTGGCGTTTTTATGAAGAAAAGGCACAAAACTCAGAACACTCTGTAGCCACTCCACAACAGGCTGGCAGCAGCTCACACACTGCAGGGCATGGCTGGGCTGCCCCACTGCACATAGTAGTACCGCTGTGTGTGTGTGTGTGTGTCTGTGTGTGTGTCTGCGGAACAGGGAGCAGGAATGCATACCAAAAAGCACGGGGTAATGCAAACCACATCCCCAAAAACCAGTCTGTGTGTGTGTGTGTGTGTGTGTGTGTGTGTGTGTGTCTGTGTGTGCATTAATTTGGTCACTGGTGTTTGGATGGATTTGGTCTCTGGCTTCTGGATGCTAAGAGGCTCAAGCTCTCTTATACAAATGTTCATGAACACACACGCAAGCCCACACACACACATACACACACAACCGGTAATGCAGAGCATGATATTAACACTTCTGTGTGGTGTGGCTCGCAGCTGTAATTAGTTGGTACACTCTGCTTATTGAACTAGTTGGGCTCAACACTGCTCTTTCTGGAGATGCATGCGGGCTGGTACAGCTCTCTCGCTCTCTCCATCGCCACTCTCTCCATCTCCACTCTCTCTACCCTTCTCTTTTCTCCCGCTTCCCCTCTCTCGCTCATCCCTCTTTCTTACTCTCTCTTTTCCCCTCCCTACGCACTCTCTCTCTCTCTCTCTCTCTCTCTCTCTCTCTCTCTCTCTCTCTCTCTCTCTCTCTCTCTCTCTCTCTCTCTCTCTCTGTCTGTCTGTCTGTCTGTCTGTCTCTCGCGCTCGCTCTCGCTCTCGCTCTCGCTCTCTCGCTCTTTTCCCTTCCCTGCGCTCCCTCTCTCTCTCTGCCTGGAGGAAGAGAGTAAGAGAAGAACAGATGAGGAGGAGATGCGGAGGAGGAGGAGAGGAGTGTGTGTGTACAGTAGTCAGTTCAGTGAGCAGTGTAGACCTGAGGATGTGGGAGGGACGGAGAGGGACTGGAATTAGCGTCACCAGCTGTTTCTCTTTCATATTAATACCAACATACACAATGCCGATACACACAACAACAAAAAAACACACAAAAACAGAACAACGAAACACACAACACCGATACACACACAGACAAACAGACACATGAACCGAGTTACACACACATTGTAGAGACACACAATCTTACAAGCACTCTGAAACCACACAACCCCATATACACAACAGATATATATATATATATATATATATATATATATATATATAGAGAGAGAGAGAGAGAGAGAGAGAGAGAGAGAGAGAGAGAGAGAGAGAGAGAGAGAGAGAGAGAGAGAGAGTAGGGAGCGGGAGAGAGAGAGACAAAGGAAGAGGTGTATTTGTATGCTCATTGACAGCATGGATTGACAGAAAGAGATGGAGATAGAGAGAGCTAGATAGAGAGCAGGCAAGGGGTGACGTGGATGGAGGGAGGAGCATTATGAATTGAAAGGGGGATAAAGTGCAGAATCGTCTTTTCCCTTTTCTTCTCCCTTCCTCCCCCTATCCTTCCATCCATCCCTCTCCTGTTGTGTGTTTCTGCCAGATTGAACAAACACTGTTGCTTTTTTCCTGAAAGCTTTTTCACAAAAGTCACGGTATGTATTAAATACACACACACACATATATGCGTGTGTGTGTGTGTGTGTGTGTGTGTGTGTGTGTGTGTGTGCGTGTGCGTGTGCGTGTACTCACTGAGACATACAGAGAGAGAGAGAGAGAGAGAGAGAGAGAGAGAGAGAGAGAGAGAGAGAGAGAGAGAGAGAGAGAGAGTGAGTGACAGAGAGAGAGTGAGTGACAGAGGGAGGAATACAAACCTACAGACTCACAGAGACTCAAAACAGGCAGAATGTATCGAGACAGATAGACATGGAGACACAAGGAATCAAGGGTTATGAGATGGAGAGACGGAGACACAGAGGAAGACAACGGTTATGAGTTGGAGAGACGGAGACACAGAGGAAGACAAGGGTTATGAGTTGGAGAGACGGAGACACAGAGGAAGACAAGGGTTATGAGATGGAGAGACGGAGACACAGAGGAAGACAAGGGTTGAGTTGGAGAGACGGAGACACAGAGGAATTAAAGGTTATGATTCTAATGTTTCTAGGCACACGTACGTGTGTGTGTGTACACATCCAGTGTTATCTTGAGTTATAGCACCCTAAGTCTTGGTTTAACACTACAATATTGTGCGAAAATGTCACGGCTTAGACGACAAGCCTATTGGGACATAATGTACAGTCAACACGAAAGGCAATGATATATTTATCTCGGCAAACACACAACCAACCAATGCTTTTCATCGAATACTTTCTACCCCGAAATAATGTTCAGATCGTTGTAGGAGAGAATGGAAGACTGTTTTTAGAAAGGCATGAAAGACATTTCATATAAGTCACGTAAAGACAGAGGGCATGTCTGAAATGGAGCCCTGGTACACTATAAAATAGGGTTCCCTTTCAGATGTTTTTTAGTTGTCCATGGTGTGTTTTGTATCAAATAATATTCTCAGGCAGTTGGGCCCAAATAAAGCATGTGTCTAACTAAATATTCTCCCTCCATTGGGTAACTGAAGCGGTGAAGGGTGTGCGTTCAATGAGCATATGCATCATAGCTACTCTGACAGTAGTGAAATCTCCCAACTGAGCTACCGCATGGATCTGACACCCACTCACACGCCATGTAATCTACACACGTGTTACAGACACATTCCACACACAAACACGCACGCACACATGCATGTGCACACCACACAACCACACACACGCACTCGCGTGCACATAAACACACACAACATATGTCAGGCAGCAGCTGTAATTCCAGTCATATTGTTTTTCGCCATGTTAATTAGACTAAAGTGTTGTTGTGGAGTTAAACGCTCCCATGTGGACTACTTATTTTGATTTTTAAAACGACAGACTACGTTTTTTTCCATCAGCAAACCTCAGCTTCCTGTTCTAAAGGACAAGGGATTTTTAAACACTTTAAAGACCCAGAACACAATTTGAAAAACAATAAAACGGCAGTCAGCAGCCATGCCACTGTAGACTATAGAGTGGGCCTACAGTTTTTGTGGTGTATGATGGCTCATAACTCTCACTGCGACGCTGCCACTGTCGCCACCGAGGCCCTGACCTGCACCTTTACTTCAATATACCAGTGGCTTCCATATGGCCTACTCACCACAGGGCAGAGCCACCCTGGGATACACCCTCACATAAGGCATAGTTTATAGATGGAAGGTTTGTGTTTGGGGGTTGGTGTGTGTGTGTGTTTGTGTGTGTGTGTGGCTTTACTTTTAAGGCTTTTAGGACCCTGGTATATAGAAACAGAAATGTGGCGACTCCCAGCTTGTGAAAGCCTGCGGTGAGGCGATGGGGCGGTGGAGCACCGGAGGAACAGAAATGGCTTCTGACTTCTAGCACCTAAATATGACTTCATTTGCCCTTAAATTAATCCAAGATGGCCACCCTAAATATGACTTAATTTGCCCTCAAATTAATCCAAACCAGCCCTAAAGCATTCCTAAGTAACAATGGTATTGTGGCCTGTGTTCAGGCTTGATGTTGCCCTTAAACACAGATTTAGGATCAGATTACCCCACGCCACATACCTTTACCATAAAGACGATGTCTGAATATCTGACGCTGGACCAGTGGTTAAGGGTGACTTGTACCTTCTCTATGGGGCTGTTGTTCATAAAAGCAGAAGGCCATAGTGGTTTAACCCTAGTTAAAACCAGAGGCGAGCTGGGATATTAACTTTGTGCTCCCTTTCTGTAGGGGGCTTAAACCCTCCTCCCCTCTCCTTTCTCTCCTCCCCCTCCCCCACCCCTGACCTCTCCCTCTGTCAGTTTCATTTGCGCTGAACCCTAACCCCTTAGCTCCGCCCACTCTATGTGAGGGTCCCTAATGTCAAACACCGTCTATAAAAACACAGCTTGGAGATAAGCACCGAGGAACTCTGGTGTGGCAAATGTTATTTCAATGTTGATTCAACATTGATTTAACATTACAGATAACCAGGTGCCCATTAACTAACAGATAAGTTAAGCTACCATAAGTGGACAAACGTTGATCTAACGTTACAATACCCACAGATCTTAACATTATCCTAACTTTTCCCTCGATACAACCAGATACCAACCGTTGCTCTCCAAATGGAAAAGCTTTTAAGAAATCCTGGGACACAGTCGCATCAAAAAGGTGTAAAATGGAAAGGATAAGGAACCTGTGAGTGAGCCGCTGAAAGAGAGAAAGAGTGTGACTTAATGATGGCAATGTGATAACTCCTAAAACGAGGTGAAAATTTAAATCAGCTCCACCATCACATTAAGTCAGCGGGAGAGAGAAACGGTTTTCTGCTGCGACAACATTCACTCACTTATTAGATAAGGAGAGATGGATGGAGAGAGAGAGGTGAGGTGAGAAAGGAAGAGAGAGAAAGAGAGAGAGAGAGATGGAGAGCGAGAGAAATGGAGAGAGAGAGAGAGGGAGAGAGAGAGAGAGAGAGAGAGAGAGAGAGAGAGAGAGAGAGAGAGAGATAGAAAGAAAGCTGAAAGAGGTAGGACTAACAACATTAACAGAAAAAGCAAAGAGAAAGAAAGATTGGTGACAGAAAGAGAAAAGAGAGAGACTATAGAGCATAGAGGTTCAAACCAAAGTCAATTGAACAACTAAT
>NW_028156319.1:15000-25415 GCF_964263955.1 Coregonus lavaretus
GGTTGTGGGGGATCCGACCTACAGGGACCAGAGAGAGGTTGTGGGGGATCCGACCTACAGGGACCAGAGAGAGGTTGTGGGGGATCAGACCTACAGGGATCAGAGAGAGGTTGTAGGGGATCAGACCTACAGGGACCAGAGAGAGGTTGTAGGGGATCAGACCTACAGGGACCAGAGAGAGGTTGTGGGGGATCAGACCTACAGGGACCAGAGAGAGGTTGTGGGGGATCAGACCTACAGGGACCAGAGAGAGGTTGTGGGGGATCCAACCTACAGGGACCAGAGAGAGGTTGTGGGGGATCAGACCTACAGGGACCAGAGAGAGGTTGTGGGGGATCAGACCTACAGGGATCAGAGAGAGGTTGTAGGGGATCAGACCTACAGGGACCAGAGAGAGGTTGTAGGGGGATCAGACCTACAGGGACCAGAGAGAGGTTGTGGGGGATCAGACCTACAGGGACCAGAGAGAGGTTGTGGGGGATCCGACCTACAGGGACCAGAGAGAGGTTGTGGGGGATCAGACCTACAGGGACCAGAGAGAGGTTGTAGGGGATCAGACCTACAGGGACCAGAGAGAGGTTGTGGGGGATCCGACCTACAGGGACCAGAGAGAGGTTGTAGGGGATCAGACCTACAGGGACCAGAGAGAGGTTGTGGCGGATCAGACCTACATGGACCACTGAGAGGCTGTGGCTGTGTGGGGTCTGGCCCTCTGGGAACGATCAATGGTAGACTGCTGGATGGATGTGACCATGAGCTAGGAAGGTTCAGGTTTTATCAATACCCACATGTTCCACATATCAGCCACTGAAATTCATGACCATTTAATACATCATAAATAACATCAATAACCTTAAACCAAACCCTAGCCCTAACCTTAACTCTGATGATGAGGATGATGATGATGAGGATGATGATGATGATGACTTGCATTTATACAAAGCCTTTTTCTGAAACTCAATAGTATTTCCTGTACTGTAGGAACTCCCCAGCCAACCAGAACACAATCACATCCCTACTGAACATCCTCAACTTGGCTTAATCAATGACAACACAGAGAAAGCCAATCATTGCGATTCTCACTGCCATGAAAATAAATGGATAATCATTGACTAATCAGAGCCAGCGAGCAACCACACGGAAACACAGTAACCAATCAGTGGCCAGCTGTTTGATGCAGCATACCTGAACAGCGCTTCTGCTGCAGCTTTATGACTTAATAGAGTTTTAACCTGCCTGAGCAGGAGTACAATCCCCCACTACACACACATACACACACATGCAAGCACGCACTAACACCCTTTCTGTCAACCCGACTCAATCTTTCTTCCAATAAAACAGCCATGACTTGAGTAAGCAAATTTAGTTAAGAATTACTGTATTTCATAGCAAAGCCCCCCCCCCCCCCCTCTCTCTTTCTCTCTCTCTCTCTCTCTCTCTCTCTCTCGCTCTCGCTCTCGCTCTCGCTCTCTCTCTCCCTTACAATAAAAAAGTCCTTGAGGCTATATGAGGTTATTTGGGATTTCTATCTAAATCACTGACTGTGCAGTTAAAATCCCCAGCAAGAAATAAATAATCCTCAGCATTACATTTCTCAATGGTATTTGATAATGTCTCTAAAAAACATACCCTCTCAACTGCCGCCACTGGGGCATATACATTTATCAAACACATAGGGATGTTTTCATACCTCGCTCTAACTTTTAAATACCTCACCTCAACTACCTCTTCAACCTCATATGACAAAGGCAAAAATCCTACACACCACTACCCCCCCCCCCCCCCCCCACACACACACACTCCTGTTGCCACATAACTTCATTTTCCATATTACTATGCGTTTCTTGTTGAAAAATTATGTCACTTCCGTTTCCCTTCATTAACTCATACACTACGGCTCTTTTTTTAACGTCTCTCGCCCCAATTACGTTTAAAGAAGAAATCTTAAAACTGCTCATGGATTAAAATAATATACAGAGGAAGAGACAGAAAACACATCTCTTTACAGAGTTATGGCTGCGACTGAACTCTTTCATTTCCTTTAGAATTTACATCACTTGTCACTCTCGTGACCACATTCTTGAGTCTAGCGATTTCAGGGCTTGTCAAACCTCCCCCCTTATTTTTGACATCAGAAACTTTGCTGGTTCAATAAACAATTCACTTTCAGGAAAAAAAACTTGGTTACATTATAATCCTGCATATATTTCTTCCCTTTTGTCAAATTCAGAAATTGACGTACCTTCTCAATCCCATACCTCCCTTCCACCCCATTTCTCTCGCTATTTTGCTGTGACTCGTCAGATGACTCACTCTCGCTATCCTCCCCAGAAGAAAACTCCACCATTTCTACAACCTGTTTATCCTCAACTGATTTATCAATCTCTACCTTCCTCTTGGAATTAGAACCTTCACCACCCCTTACATTCTTCCTCTTACTCCTCAGTACTTTGAAAACAGCTGCTTCCTTTTCCATTATTTCAATCTCCTCTTGAACTCAAATTTCATTTTCCAGTACCACCTCAGCGACCCCAAACGCACTCACCGGCTGTTTCCCCTCCCTCTTTGTTCTGATCTACCACAATTGCCCCCGTAGCCACACTGCTTTCCTTTTCTACTTTTCCAACCACATCTGCCCACCTTCTCCCTTCCCCTGCACCCTTAGCATGTTCATCCCTTCGTGGTGGTGCATTAGCTGCACCAGCACTAGAGCTGCTACCGGGTTCTGCGCGCTCGTTCTCGGAACAATAACGTACCAAATGCCCCTCTCGTCCACAGCCAAAGCATTTCATTGATTCAGTAGAAGCGTAGAACACATAATCAAATCCATCAATCTTAAAACTGAACGCTAAATTCAGTTCGTCAGTGTCCTCCTTTAAAATCATATGCACTTGTCTCCTATGAGACACAACATGTTTCAGCAAAGGAGAATTGCATCCAAAAAGAATCTTCTTTATTGTAGATACAAGTTGACCATGACGAGATAACTCTCGTTCCAACACTTCATCTCTAACAAATGGTGGCACGTTAAAAGTATAACTTTCTTCGACGGATTCATAAGAGGAAATACCGATGTCTGTGTCTCCCGCAACACAACACCACTCTCAACTATCATATTCACCTTTTCAATGGAATCTAGGAATATCACTACAGCGCTATTCATCCTTGAGGCTGATTTTATGCTATCATTCCCAATGATAGCGGCCACTGCCAAGCTATATTCTTCCACTGAACACCCTGCCGCAGCAGGAATCTTTACTCCGTGCCGCCGACTAAGTTTTTCAAACTCCAACCCATTGCAACCAGCTCCACCCGCTGGTTGCGCCCTCGAGAAAAACAACCTCAACGATCCCACCACCCCTATACGTGCTTAGTGATAGTGAGACAAGATAACCTTAAAACAACTAAACTAATCAATATATATATATATATGTATATCTCTAACAAAGAGTGTTTTGTTAAGAGTGACTGGAATTGTTTTCACTCTATTGGGTTTCGCTGTGTATATATATATATATATATATATATATACACAGCGAAACCCAATAGAGTGAAAACAATTCCAGTCACTCTTACAATCGCTCCTGCTTCCCGACTCACTCCCAGCATGTACTCCGACGAGAGAGAGAGAGAGAGAGAGAGAGAGAGAGAGAGAGAGAGAGAGAGAGAGAGAGAGAGAGAGAGAGAGAAGACAGGGAATACAGGGAATACAGGGTCCTTCACTTCAGTCACAAGTGAGGACAAGCGTTAAACCTCCCCAACCGGCTTTTATCTGCTTCTCACATTTAACAGATAATAACCTACCCTTCACTAACCACTCTACCGTGCCATTCAGACACACAAACATGCACACACACTGGAGGCCATCAAATGCTCCAATGCTGTCAAGGCCAACCCAGTTTTACTGTACATGTAGATATGATTATTATATCAACTCAACAGCCATATAAAAGACCTTTCTGGGCTAGTGGTTAATAGAACATTTACTATATGTGGCACACACACACACACACACACGCACGCACACACACACACACACACAGAAATCCTCCCCCCAACACACACACTCCCCCCACAAGACCCCCCCTCCCCAAACACACACACACACTTGATATCCCAGTGGTCTATACACAGCAGCTGTAATAGTGCTGCTATCACAGGGCCTCTGTAGTACACTGGTAATGTTTCAGCCCATTCCCTATATTATGCATTAGGGGTATTGTGGCCCCTTCTATTACACCCTAATGACATTTGGTAGGCCCACTAATCAGCCTCCAGGGACCACCACAGACCCACACTGTTCCACTGAGATCAGCATGAACACAGGCAAGCACACACACACACACACACACACACACAGGCACGGGCACGAACACACACATACACACATGCAGACAAGCACAATAGCACACACAGACACACACACATAATTCTGTATGCACACACGCACACACTGCTCACAGCACTTTTACACTGACGCCATAATGTACAACACACATTAATATGCACAAAAACAAGAGCAGAGGAAATGTAAATAAAACATGCACACACATACTCAAATATATCTGTGGGCAACATCACACACACACGTTCCACCTCCAACACCCCACCACACCACACATAAGGAGAGAGAAGCTTAGCTAGAGTGGTCGAGGGAGGAGGGGCAGGGGGTCAGGGTGATACCCAGGCCAGCCCATTGGGTGTATCACTGTATCAGGGTCCAGTGTAGCAGCCCCAGGGGGCATAGTAGGGTTTTTCCTGACTAGCTAGGGGGGAGAAAAGAGGGGAGACAGGGGGATGTAGGGAGGATAATGCTCTTGGCACTAAATGTAGGGGTAGCACCTTAATGCTTCTTGCCCCAGGGATCCTGGGTGGGATCCTGGCTAGCTCAGGGGAGAGACAAGAGAGGGGTGTCAGGGGGATATAGGGGAGAAAACAGGAGATACAGGAAGAGACAGGGGTGATACAAGGTGAAGACGGGGAGATGTAGTGGGGGGATAATGCTCTTGGCACTAAAGCCTCATTAGGAGTCTCCTCCCCAGCCAGCACCACTACCACTACCCCCTCCAGCTGGAGCCACTGACTGACAGACTGGCAGACTGGCACTTAAATGCCCAGGTGGCACAGGAAACCCTGGAACCAGGCCCAGACTGGCAGGGTATGGTGCAGACACACACAACTGTGAATAAGCACACACACACACACACACACACACACACACACACACACACACACAGAGAGACATGTTCACGAATGCAAAGGCAGAAAGGCAGGCAGGCAGGCACACACACTCGTCAGCAGCACACACAATAAATCCAAACACTCAACCACATACTCCCCACCTTCTCACTATTAACACTGGGCCCATAGCTGGAGGCACCAGAGGAAATTAGGTTTTGGTGGAGGTGGAGGGGGGTATAGGAGGGGCAAAGAGGGGGGTTGAAAGGGGGAGAAGGATTAGGGAGGTGGTGGGGGTTATGGTTGGTAGAAGAAATATAATGTGTGGTATGAAACGATGAACCCACGTCAGGTAATCATTATGTGCTGTTCCCACACTTCCCTTGATGTCTGACCGTGTGTGTGTCATTTCTTTATCCCTTTCCCTCTCTTTCATCTCTCTCTATCCCTCTCTCCCTCTTTAATACTGAAACCAGGAGGTAGTTCATCTGTGGTTGTTGTGCTGTCATGATCAGTTAACCTGATATATGACTTGAGGAGAGAGAGGGGAGAAACACTCAACAGGCTGTCCTGTCCAGGATACGTTTTTCTAGTGTCGCTTATCCTCACCTGTTTACACTCACTGTCATTTAGATCACGTCATTCATTAATCTACCCTCCAAAATACTTCATCTTGAATGGTAGGTGTATTGTTCTTTTCGGGTATGTAAAAAGTGTATTGTGTAAAGAGACTTTCAAAATAGGCACATTTGAAAACATGGTAAAACTTGTGTACCATTTCTACATAGGACTATTCCTATTTATAGTTCAATATCATTGGATCATGTGTTTTAGACTATTTGTTTGAATCCTATCATTACTGGGGGTGAGGGGAATTGGCCAGTGCTTGCTGCATGTGGGTCTTTCTATAAACTGGGGTACCAGTGAGGATTTCCTACACTGGACAATTTTTTACAGCTGATAAATCATTGATAATAATCTGACAATTGTTGTATCATTATTATGTCATAGCTATATTCAATCAAATTCACGAGTTTATTTATGGCAGTGTAAGTTGTCCTTATATCATATATTAATCATTAATTAGTTCAATTAGACATTGAAATTGAATCCTGTAAGAATCCTGGATCTAGCTGTTGGAAAGTTTTTTGGAAAAAGATCTCAGAAAATGCAGGGTAACTACGTAGCATATCTTATGTTACAGGGTGAAAACGGTTTTCAACAGTTTTCATGGGCACACAAATCCAAAATGATGTATGCGATTGCAAAATCGAATGGTTCATAACCGAAAGAGTCCCCTTATCTTGATACTTAAAACCTACATCGAACGGTCATTAACGTGGTTCTTCAATAATTGTGCATAATAATACTTGTTGGACAGATATTTGGTGTCCAGCTGATCCAGGAAGGAACTTTGTGACAAACAGCTGTTGTGATAGCTCATTAGATGCAACAACAGCCCAAGTGCTGGAAAAAGGGTGTTTGCAAGGAATGTCAAGAATATTTTGGTGTCTCATTCGTTACGCCGGTGAAGAAAGTTGTGACTGGATCCACGTTGGAACTAATAGCCTAGCGAATTGAAGTTGATCATCTGTTGTTGTCTGTTTGATTTACAGCATGGTCATGTTAGATTTAACAGAGAAAGAAGGTAATGAGTTCATGTTTTCATATGTTTTTGTGCCTCGGATTGGACACAGAGTCTACTGTGCGCAATTGAGTAAAATAGACTATTGCGCAACACCCAACGCTATTCCTATGAATTATTCTGGATATAATTACATGCAATTTGATAGGCTAGTGGGTTTATTCACAATATGATCTGGTAATAAAATAACATATCAAATACATTTTGTTTTCCATGTTACACCTGTAATTTTAAACAATACAGGGGGCTTGAAGTAGCCTACTTGAACTTGAATTTGGAGCTCAGAAATTCAAGTACTGGAATAGGCTTACCTTGAAAATCTACAATTTCCTCAATTTGGTGCTTGTCGCCAATTCATAAGTTCTCCTGCTCTCTTATAATTATCTGTGATTTCATTTTTGATCCGTTTTTGTAAGAGATGTGGACAATTTCGTTTGTTTCCCGCCGCTTCAATTGAAGGGTGTTGCGCTACTCTGTTGCCGTAAAACAACGTGCAGTTATTATGAGGACGACAACATCTGTTGGCTTCAACTTGGCTTTCCATACAAATCCTTCCATTAAAAAAGGAGCCTGGTTTTTGGTCACTTTCTCATTATAAAAACAGCGATGGTGAGATTCAAATGGTGAGATTAATGTTACCACTTTTTATTATGTGTCCCTGCATCGGCCACATAGGCTACAGAAAAATCACCATGCATGCATCCAATCTATTTAGTCAGGCAATGTCCACATTATTCTCACATATTTTAGAATGTAATAATAATTTGAATATCAATGCATTGGCATGGTCTAAAATTTCATGAATCTTAAAGTGGTAATGGCCTACTTTTCTGACACTTTTTGCATGCTTTCTGGGGAGGGGGAGTTCTATATTAGGCCCTATATGTACAATTATATAAATGATACAATTGTATAACATTGAGGTCCTTGAAAATGACAATTAATAAGTGCTTGGAAAAAGCCCCTGAAAGTCCTTGAATTTGACTTGCCAGCGTCTGTATGAACTCTGCTTACAGGATATATAGTCCTAGGCCTATGTTGTTGTATAGGTGGAGTTATGGGCCAATTTGCATATATTCTCTTTTATTCCTTGAATTACACGTGGAACTGCATGAAAATACTTTTTATTTGAGTTTCAAACCATTTTGAAATGTTGATCCCAATGTCACACATTGGCCCCATTATTTATAGAAAAACCCATGTATGACTGGTCTTGTGGGACTTCCCCTCCCTGTCCTCTCCAGTGTTCTTGGGGAGGCCATACTGCTGGCCTGGCCAGTGTCCTGACTGACTGACAACCATGCTGTGTCCCTATAGACACCCCCCCCCCCCCCCCCCCCCATCCCCTCCATCCCACCTCCCCCTCCCCTCCCCTCCCCTCCGTCCCACCTCTCCCCTCCTCCATCCCCTCCCTCCGTGCCTCTTGGTGGCAGATGGGCAATATGTGTAACAGGAGGGTCATTAGGTCCCATCCACATGGGGAGAGGGGGGGTACATTTGGGCATGACGGGGGTGGGGTGAGGAAGGTTTAGTCATGGTGGGGAGGTGGGTAAATGGGGAGGGGGGGTTGGGCATGAGGGGTGTTGGAGGGGTGTTGAAGAAGGGTAACAGGGGGGAAGGTTTAGTCATAGTTAGGGGTAAAGAGATAGGTTGGGGGGGGGGGCAGATTTGGAGTCGAGGGGGGATAGGGTGTAAGGGTTATGGGGGAAATGGTTTGCCTCCGGGTAACAGACATGACGTGGGGCGTTGTGTGCATGACTGTGTGTCATGTGTTGTGTGTCGTGTGTGTGCTGTGGGTGTGTGTCGTGTGGCTCAGTTGGTAGAGCATGGTGTTGCAACACCAGGGTTATGGGTTCGTTTCCCACAGGGTAAAAATACAGAAATGTGTTAACTCACTGTAAGTCGCTCTAGATAAAAGTGTCTGCTATATGACTAAAATGTAAAATGTGTGTTTGTAATTGTTACTGTGTGTCTGTGAGATAAAGGCCTAGGGGCATGCTCATCAATGCAGATTTGCATAATGAAATTCCCTCTCTGTATCTCACAGCCAGAGGGAAAAACAAGGCCCTTAACCAACCCTTCAAAACACCTATGTGAATACAACAAAGAGAGAAAAACACTGTTCCTCATACTCCACATGACAGCTATACACAAGGGGCTTTGGTGTGTGTGTGTGTGTCCTCTCCTCTGTGTCTCCCCATCTCAGTGAGTTTAATTCTCAGAGACATCTTAATGCCTATAACCAGGCCTTGTGTTTCCACTCTGTGGGTCTTTGTTGGATATCCCTCAAACTCAATTCTGGACCATTACTTTTTTTAATTGTTCCCCTCTAATCATGGACTGATTTAGACCTGGGACACTAGGTGGATGCAATTCATTGTCAGGTAGAACAGACAAACCAGCATGTTCTGGACATCGAAGGGTAAGAGTTGAATACCTCTGCCCTATATGATGGCATATCACTCCTCAATGATTGCCACTGTGTGAGAGCTATAGAGAGATATATCAATGAGTGTGTGAGAAATAATTGAGTGTCAGGAGATGGATCGTGTGTGTGTGTGTGTGTCAGGGCCTACCGTAACTCTTTTCTGTCCAAATAAAATAAGTAAATATTGATAATATATTTGACCGGGCGCGCGCCGACAGAAAGCTGCATCGATATCAGACAAAGCACCTGAGCGAGCGAAACAGCGCCACTCTGTCTTACTATGTGTAGCCCATGTATCTGATGCTGTCTGGACAAAAAGAGTATTGCATGTCATACAGAGGGGCGCTGTTTCTCTCGCTCCGATGCTTTCTCCCACTTGCGAATTGAAGGAAAGTTGGCAGGTGCGGTGCACTGTTCGGATCCTGGAATTATTTTGGACAAACGTGTGAAGTTAACCTACTTTTTAAAGTGATTTGTTTGACAAAACATCATGACTGGTTGTGTTCATGCCATATAAAAAGTTAACATTTTTGACAGTTAAATTACGTCTTTACTATAATACCCATTAAAGAAATACTGAATGACATAGGGGGTCCAGTGAAACAAAGGTGCCCACCTATGGAAATCAAATGTCTGTCCAACTGATTCCGGCCCTGGTGTGTGTCTGCATGCCTGCCTGTGTGTCTCTGTGTGTGTGTGTGTGTGTGTGTGTGTGTGTGTGTGTTTGAAGGCCTCATTCGTGTGTGAGCATCAGTGTGTTCGAGCATTACAACCAAATCGGTGTATCTGTCACCATAGATGAAAGCAGATTAGGATGTATACATGTTTAAGAGACAGGAAGCCCCAAATCGCTAGTGTGTGTGTTGTAATATGGCATGGATCACCTGAAAGGAGAGGAGGAGAGATAACGGGTCGATAGGTGAAAGGGCAAGGAAGGAGAGAGGGAGAGAGGAAGGGAAGAAAAGGAGAGTGGGAGTGAGGAGAAGGAGGGCGGGAAAGATCAGTTGTTCTGGACACAATTATCTCTGCAAAGAAACCTGGCAGCTGTTGTGTGAGGAAAGAGAGAAACAGAGAGAGAGCGAGAGAGAGACAGAGAAGGAGAAAGACAGAGAGAGAAAGCGAGAGAGAAAGAGAGAGAGAGAGAGAGAGAGAGAGAGAGAGAGA
>NW_028156318.1:0-2500 GCF_964263955.1 Coregonus lavaretus
CACCCTGATATATCTATAAGATGGGGCTGAGAGATAGTCATGATAATCACCCTGTTATATCTATAAGATGGGGCTGAGAGATAGCCATGATAATCACCCTGTTATATCTATAAGATGGGGCTGGGAGATAGTCATGATAATCACCCTGTTATATCTATAAGATGGGGCTGAGAGATAGCCATGATAATCACCCTGTTATATCTATAAGATGGGGCTGAGAGATAGCCATGATAATCACCCTGTTATATCTATAAGATGGGGCTGAGAGATAGCCATGATAATCACCCTGTTATATCTATAAGATGGGGCTGGGAGATAGTCATGATAATCACCCTGTTATATCTATAAGATGGGGCTGAGAGATAGTCATGATAATCACCCTGTTATATCTATAAGATGGGGCTGAGAGATAGCCATGATAATCACCCTGTTATATCTATAAGATGGGGCTGGGAGATAGTCATGATAATCACCCTGTTATATCTATAAGATGGGGCTGAGAGATAGCCATGATAATCACCCTGTTATATCTATAAGATGGGGCTGAGAGATAGTCATGATAATCACCCTGTTATATCTATAAGATGGGGCTGAGAGATAGCCATGATAATCACCCTGTTATATCTATAAGATGGGGCTGAGAGATAGCCATGATAATCACCCTGTTATATCTATAAGATGGGGCTGAGAGATAGTCATGATAATCACCCTGTTATATCTATAAGATGGGGCTGAGAGATAGTCATGATAATCACCCTGTTATATCTATAAGATGGGGCTGAGAGATAGCCATGATAATCACCCTGTTATATCTATAAGATGGGGCTGAGAGATAGCCATGATAATCACCCTGTTATATCTATAAGATGGGGCTGGGAGATAGTCATGATAATCACCCTGTTATATCTATAAGATGGGGCTGAGAGATAGTCATGATAATCACCCTGTTATATCTATAAGATGGGGCTGAGAGATAGCCATGATAATCACCCTGTTATATCTATAAGATGGGGCTGGGAGATAGTCATGATAATCACCCTGTTATATCTATAAGATGGGGCTGAGAGATAGCCATGATAATCACCCTGTTATATCTATAAGATGGGGCTGAGAGATAGTCATGATAATCACCCTGTTATATCTATAAGATGGGGCTGAGAGATAGCCATGATAATCACCCTGTTATATCTATAAGATGGGGCTGAGAGATAGCCATGATAATCACCCTGTTATATCTATAAGATGGGGCTGAGAGAGAGTCATGATAATCACCCTGTTATATCTATAAGATGGGGCTGAGAGATAGTCATGATAATCACCCTGTTATATCTATAAGATGGGGCTGGGAGATAGTCATGATAATCACCCTGTTATATCTATAAGATGGGGCTGGGAGATAGTCATGATAATCACCCTGTTATATCTATAAGATGGGGCTGGGAGATAGCCATGATAATCACCCTGTTATATCTATAAGATGGGGCTGAGAGATAGCCATGATAATCACCCTGTTATATCTATAAGATGGGGCTGAGAGATAGTCATGATAATCACCCTGTTATATCTATAAGATGGGGCTGGGAGATAGCCATGATAATCACCCTGTTATATCTATAAGATGGGGCTGGGAGATAGTCATGTTAATCACCATGTTATATCTATAAGATGGGGCTGGGAGATAGTCATGATAATCACCCTGTTATATCTATAAGATGGGGCTGAGAGATAGCCATGATAATCACCCTGTTATATCTATAAGATGGGGCTGGGAGATAGTCATGATAATCACCCTGTTATATCTATAAGATGGGGCTGAGAGATAGCCATGATAATCACCCTGTTATATCTATAAGATGGGGCTGAGAGATAGCCATGATAATCACCCTGTTATATCTATAAGATGGGGCTGAGAGATAGCCATGATAATCACCCTGTTATATCTATAAGATGGGGCTGAGAGATAGCCATGATAATCACCCTGTTATATCTATAAGATGGGGCTGAGAGATAGCCATGATAATCACCCTGTTATATCTATAAGATGGGGCTGAGAGATAGCCATGATAATCACCCTGTTATATCTATAAGATGGGGCTGAGAGATAGCCATGATAATCACCCTGTTATATCTATAAGATGGGGCTGAGAGATAGCCATGATAATCACCCTGGTATACTGATTATATGGGGCTGAGAGATAGCCATGATAATCACCCTGTAATACTGATTAGATGGGGCTGAGAGATAGCCATGATAATCACCCTGGTATACTGATTATATGGGGCTGAGAGATAGTAATGATAATCACCCTGGTATACTGATTAGATGGGGCTGAGAGATAGCCATGATAATCACCCTGTTATATCTATAAGATGGGGCTGAGAGATAGCCATGATAATCACCCTGTTATATCTATAAGATGGGGCTGAGAGATAGCCATGATAATCACCCTGTTATATCTATAAGATGGGGCTGAGAGATAGCCATGATAATCACCCTGGT
>NW_028156318.1:7500-16346 GCF_964263955.1 Coregonus lavaretus
GAGGAACAGTTATTGTGCTGACGTTGCTTCCAGAGGCAGTTTGGAACTCGGTAGTGAGTGTTGCAACCGAGGACAGGCGATTTTTACGAGCTACGCGCTTCAGCACTCGGCGGTCCCGTTCTGTGAGCTTGTGTGGCCTACCACTTTGCGGCTGAGCCGTTGTTGCTCCTAGACGTTTCCACTTCACAATAACAGCACTTACAGTTGACCAGGGCAGCTCTAGCAGGGCTGAAATCTGACAAACTGACTTGTTGGAAATGTGGCATGCTATGACGGTGCCACGTTGAAAGTCACTGAGCTCTTCAGTAAGGCCATTCTACTGCCAATGTTTGTCTATGGAGATTGCATGGCTGTGTGATCGATTTTATACACCTGTCAGCAACGGGTGTGGCTGAAATAGCCAAATCCACTAATTTGAAAGGGGTGTCCACATACTCTCTATACTATGCCAGTGTATTGTACAAATTCTGGTGCTTCATTCTACAGTCCATCCTCAGTCCCTACTGTTCCAGTGTATTGTGTTTTGGTTTTTACCTCTCCATTGCATGTACAAAGGGGTCCAGGAAAACGTCTAGGAGGGGAGCATATCCAATGACTGACCGTTGAATGTCTCTCTCTCTCTCTCTGCAGTCAGTAATCTCATAGGTTTAAATGGACTCATCTATCTGTCATTAAGACCTGCAGAAATGATCAGAGGCTGCTCTAATGTGGAATGTGTGTGTGTGTGTGTCTGTGTGTGTGTGTGCCTGCGTGCGTTTGTGCGTGCTTACGCGTGTGTGTGTGCGCGTGAGTGTGTGTGTGTGTGTGTGTGTGTGTGTGTGTGTGTGTGTGTGTGTGCTTACGCGTGTGTGTGTGCGCGTGAGTGTGTGTGTGTGTGCGCGTGAGTGTGTGTGTGTGTGTTTGATCAGTCACACAGTTTTGTATTTTCGGCTGTGGGCTCAGCATCATCATTAGTTAGGCTCATTACAGACAATATCTGGTCTGCATCCCAAATGGCACCCTATTCTCTTTATAGTCCACTACTTTCGACCAGGGCCCATAAGGAATAGGGTGCCATATGGGACACAGCCAGTATCTGTATCTAACATTCACAACATTCACAGTCAAATGGGTTTATAATGTCCAACGCAGAGAGAGGAAGAACTACTCTGGTTCCTCTGTGCTAGGTGAGCATTTATCTCTCTCTCTCTCTCTCTCTGTCTCTCTCTCTCTCTCTCTGTCTCTCTCTCTCTCTCTCTCTCTCTCTCTCTCTCTCTCTCTCTCTCTCTCTCTCTCTCTCTCTCTCTCTCTCTCTCTCTCTCTCTCTGTCTCTGTCTCTGTCTCTCTCGCTCTCTCTCTACTCTCTCTCTACTCTCTCTCTCTCTCTCTCTCTCTCTCTCGCTCTCTCTCTCTCTCTCTCTCTCTCTCTCTCTCTCTCTCTCTCTCTCTCTCTCTATCTGTCTCTCTCTCTCTCTCTCTCTCTCACTATATACAGTGTTGTAACAATGTGTAAATAGTTAAAGTACAAAAGGGAAATAAATAAACATAAATATGGGTTGTATTTACAATGGTGTTTGTTCTTCACTGGTTGTCCTTTTCTTGTGGCAACAGGTCACAAATATTGCAGCTGTGATGGCACACTGTGGTATTTCACCCAGTAGATAAGGGAGTTTATCAAAATTGGATTTGTTTTTGAATTCTTTGTGGATCTGTGTAATCTGAGGGAAATATGTGTCTCTAATATGGTCAAAAATTTGGCAGAGGTTAGGAAGTGCAGCTCAGTTTCCACCTCATTTTGTGGGCAGTGGGCACATAGCCTTTCTTCTGTCGAGAGCCAGGTCTGCCTACGGTGGCCTTTCTCAATGGCAAGGCTATGCTCACTGAAAAGTGAAGAGGCGACTCCGGGATGTTGACCTTCTAGGCAGAGTTGCAAAGAAAAAGCCATATCTCAGACTGACCAATAAAAAGAAAAGATTAAAATTGGCCAGTCTGAGATATGGCTTTTTCTTTGCAACTCTGCCTTGAAGGTCAGCATCCGCGAGTCGCCTCTTCACTGTTAATGTTGAGACAGGTGTTTTGCGGGTACTATTTAATGAAGCTGCCAGTTGAGGACTAGTGAGGTGCCTGTTTCTCAAACTAGACACTCTAATGTATTTGTCCTCTTGCTCAGTTATGCACCGGGGCCTCCCACTCCTCTTTCTATTCTGGTTAGAGCCAGTTTGCGCTGTTCTGTGAAGGGAGTAGTACACAGCATTGTACGAGATCTTCAGTTTCTTGGCAATTTCTCGCATAGAATAGCCTTCATTTCTCAGAACAAGAATAGAACTGATGAGTTCAGAAACGTTCTTTGTTTCTGGCCATTTTGAGCCTGTAATCGAACCCACATTTGCTGAGGCTCCAGATACTCAACTAATCTCAGAAGGCCAGTTTTATTGCTTCTTTAATCAGCACAACAGTTTCAGCTGTGCTAACATCATTGCAAAAGGGTTTTCTAATGATCAATTAGCCTTTTAAAATAATAAACTTGGATAGCAAACACAACGTGCCATTGGAACACAGGACTGATGGTTGCTGATAATTGGCCTCTGTACGCTTATGTAGATATTCCATAAAAAAAATCAGCCGTTTCCAGCTACAATAGCCATTTACAACATTAACAATGTCTACACTGTATTTCTGATCAATTTGATGTTATTTTAATGGACCAAAAAAATTGCTGTGTCACGAACGTTGAGAGACGGGTCGGACCAAGGTGCAGCGTTTAACTAAATCAACATTCAACAAAACAAGAAAACAACGTAACGTGAAGTCCAAAGGGCTATACACACACCAACCTGACAGGAACAAGATCCCACAATGCACAGCAGGCAATGGGCTACCTAAGGCAATTGGGCTATACACACACCAGACTAACAGGAACAAGATCCCACAATACACAGCAGGCAATGGGCTACCTAAGGATGATCCCCAATCAGAGACAACGAGCGACAGCTGCCTCTGATTGGGAATCACACCCGGCCAGACATAGAAATAGAAAAACTAGAACTTAAACATAGAATGTCTAACATAGAATTCCACACCCAGACTCAACAAACAAGAGTTCTGCAGGTCAGGGCGTGACACAAGGACATTTCTAAGTGACCCCAAACTTTTGAACGGTAGTGCATTTGTTGAAGAGGGTGGGGCTTAAGCTGCATCCCTGTCTCACCCCACGGCCCTGAGGAAAGAAATCTGTGTGTTTACACTTGTTGTTTTTGTACATTTGATTTTATATTGTCATATGCTCCCCCCCCCCACCCCCAACACCGCTTTCCATCAATTTGTATAGCAGACCCTCATGCCAAATTGAGTCAAAAGCTTTTTGAAATCAAAAAGCTTGCTCGCTGTCTCTCTGTATCTCTCTCTCCCTGTATCTTGCTATCTCTCTCTCTCTCTCTTTCTCTGTCTCTCTCTCTCTCTCTCTCTCTCCTTTTCTGTCTCGCTCTCTTTCTCTGTCTGTCTCTCTGTCTCTCTTCTCTCTCTGTCTCTCTCTCTCTCTCTCTCTTTCTCTATCTCTCCCTCGCTATATCTCTCTCTCTGTCTCTCTCTAACTCTCTCTATCTCTAGGCAGGAAGATTTGAGGTCCTTGAAAAGAGGTGAGAGTGAGTTTCCTCTCAGGATAATAATCAATGATGTCCACTTGAAAGGTGAAGAGAACCTCACCTCATCAGCGTTGGTATTTTAGAGCTCATTATCTCTAAGAGGTACTCAAGCTATAGAAAATTAGAGGGGTTGATCAATAATGCCAAAAATAGACTGCAAGAGTACTCTCAGCATTAGGAGAATCATATTCGGACAGTTCAATACCATTCAGTACTATTTACAAGTCTTGATGCTTTGTCAAACATATATCAAATCTTCAAGACACATTTTTTGTGAGAAAGAGACATCAACTCCTTATAATATTCCATGTGTTCGGAAACAATATATTCCCAGGTTCAGCTTTAAGGGATTTAATCACATTTAACAAGACATCTAAAAAACTAAACATTTTAAACAGCCTCAAACTAAGGAATAGTGGGAATTAGGAGAACCCCCCCCCCCCCCCCCCCACACACACACACAGTGATTATTATCATTAGTGTGTTTATTTTTGATGTTGAGACTGCATTCGGCATCGGAACACCCTAGCATCTTAAATATTGATAGCGTCCTCTGCTCCATTTCAATAGACTACTGATGAACTGGGGATCCTGTTAACTGTATATCACAGGAATATTCTGATAGACGAGAGAGAGGGGGAGGGAGGAACGGAGGGAGGGAGAGCGAGAGAGGAGACAGAGAGAGAGAGAGAGAGAGAGTGAGAGAGAGAGGGGGAAGGAGGAATGGAGAGAGAGGGGGAAGGAGGAATGGAGAGAGAGCGAGAGATGATCTGGTGCTTCTGTCCCCAACCAAGGAGGGCCAACAGCAGCACCTAGATCTTCTGCACAGATTCTGTCAGACCTGGGCCCTGACAGTAAATCTCAGTAAGACAAAAATAATGGTTTTCCAAAATAGGTCCAGTTGCCAGGACAACAAATACAAATTCCATCTAGACACCGTTGCCCTAGAGCACACAAAAACGATACATACCTCGGCCTAAACATCAGCGCCACAGGTAACTTCCACAAAGATGTGAACGATCTGAGAGACAAGGCAAGAAGGGCCTTCTATGCCATCAAAAGGAACATAAAATTCGACATACCAATTAGGATCTGGCTAAAAATACTTGAATCAGTTATAGAACCCATTGCCCTTTATGGTTGTGAGGTCTGGGGTCCGCTCACCAACCAAGAATTCACAAAATGGGACAAACACAAATTGAGACTCTGCATGCAGAATTCTTCAAAAATATCCTCAGTGTACAACGTAAAGCACCAAATAATGCATGCAGAGCAGAATTAGGCCGATACCCGCTAATTATCAAAATCCAGAAAAGAGCCGTTAAATTCTACAACCACCTAAAAGGAAGCGTTTCCAAAACCTTCCATAACAAAGTCATCACCTACAGAGAGATGAACCTGGAGAAGAGTCCCCTAAGTAAGCTGGTCCTGGGGCTCTGTTCACAAACACAAACAGACCCCACAGAGCCCCAGGACAACAACAACAACACAATTAGACCCAACCAAATCATGAGAAAACAAAAAGATAATTACTAGAAGTATGTGGACACCTGCTCGTCGAACATCTCATTCCAGAATCATTGGCATTAATATGGAGTTTGTCCCCCTTTGCTGCTATAACAGCCTCCACTCTTCTGGGAAGGCTTTCCACTAGATGTTGGAACATTACTGCAGGGACTTGCTTCCATTTAGCCACAAGAGCATTGTTGAGGTCGGGCACTGATGTTGGGCGATTAGGCCTGGCTCGCAGTCGGCATTCCAATTCAAGGTGTTCGATGGGGTTGAGGTCAGGGCTCCGTGCAGGGCAGTCAAGTTCTTCCACACCGATCTCGACAAACCATTTCTGTATGGACCTCGCTTTGTGCACGTGGGCATTGTCATGCTGAAACAGGAAAGGGCCTTCCCCAAACTGTTGCCAAAAAGTTGGAGGCACAGAATCATCTAGAATGTCAATGTATGCTGTAGTGTTAAGATTTCCCTTCACTGGAACTAAGGGGCCTAGCCTGAACCATGAAAAACAGCCCCAGACCATTATTCCTCCTCCACCAAACTTTACAGTTGGCGCTATGCATTAGGGCAGGTAGTGTTCTCCTGGCATCCACCAAACCCGATTCGTAAAGCGTGATTCATCACTGCTTCAGAGTCCAATGGCGGCGAGTTTTACACCACTCCAGCCGATGCTTGGCGTTGCGCATGATGATCTTAGGCTTGTGTGCGGCTGCATGCCATGGAAATCTATTTCATGATGCTCCCAACAACAGTTATTGTGCTGACGTTGCTTCCAGAGGCATTTTGGAACTCGGTAGTGAGTGTTGCAACGACTCTTTTTAAGCGCTACGCGTTTCAGCACTCAGCGGTCCCGTTCTGTGAGCTTGTGTGGCCTACCAGTTCGTTGGCTGAGCCGTTTTTACTCCTAGACATTTCCACTTCACAATAACAGCACTTACAGTGACCGGGGCAGCTCTAGCAGGGCAGAAATTTGACGAACTGACTTGTTGGAAAGGTGGCATCCTATGCCGGTGTCACGTTGAAAGTCACTGAGCTCTTCAGTAAGGCCATTCTATTGCCAATGCTTGTCTATAGAGATTGCATGGCGTTGTGATCGATTGTATACACCTGTCTGCAACGGGGTGGGCTGAAATAGCCGAATACACTAATTTGAAGGGGTGTCCATATACTTTTGTATATATATTGTATTTAGCTCATTGCAATGTCCTGCAAAGCTGTACACAACTTATGCAATTCATGGTTCATTTCATATTAATTACAGTATATTCGACTGCCAGTCTGTCACAGTCGATCCACTGATTGTCAATCAATCATGGCCGTTAATAGCTCATCAGTCTCTGAAAGTAACCTATATGAATTATATTCGAGAAATGTCCCTATTTTAATAGCAACATTCCTGCAATGTTCCTGTAACACTCCCAGTAATGGTCCCAGTGGGAGAGACACAGGGGTCCCTGATTCATCTTCTAATAACCTACTGGTCATCAGGGTTCCTTTTCATGCTCTGATTGGTTCACTCCCCATTGTGTTGGCAGCCCATTTCAGCTCCCATCACCAACCATTGTTGAGAACAGAGTCAGAAAGCTATAGATGGTCTTTGTAGTGCAACATGATAGCAGTACACCATTAACAAACCCCCTCTCTCTACAGCACAGGGTCCAGGAAGAAAGTTGTCCTAAAGGGCACACTATTCCCTACATAGTGTCCCTACTTTTGACCAGAGCCCTATGGGTTTCACTTGGTTCCTGGTCAAAAGTAGTGCACTATATAGGGAATAGGGTGCTATTTGGCAAAGAGCTGAAGCCTCTAGCCGGGGTCCACATGGCACACATCTACACCGCTGGGTACTTCATTGATTCTTTCAATAACAATTGCGAATTTTCAATAGACTCTCATCTCCCCTGGACAGAAGAGCACTTTGAGAGTGTGAGTGAGAGAGAGAGAGAGAGAGAGAGAGAGAGAGAGAGAGAGAGAGAGAGAGAGAGAGAGAGAGAGAGAGAGAGAGAGAGAGAGAGAGAGAGAGAGAGAGAGAGAGAGAGAGAGAGAGAGAGAGAGAGAGAGAGAGAGAGAGAGAGAGAGAGAGAGAGAGAGAGAGAGAGAGAGAGAGAGAGAGAGAGAGAGAGAGAGAGAGAGAGAGAGAGAGAGAGAGAGAGAGAGAGAGAGACCAGTTCAGCTGAAATGATTTCACCTAATGGTCTCTACCTGTGTGGTTTCCACCTCTCTCCTTCATCTCATCTATTCATAGTGAGACATGATGGCTAATTGAATTATAGCAGGGAGGAGGGGGTGGAGGAGAAGGAGTGAGAGGGAGGAGGGGGAGGAGGGGTGGAGGAGGAGGAGGAGGGATGGAGGAGGGGGTGGAGGAGAAGGAGTGAGAGGGAGGAGGGGGGAGGAGGGGTGGAGGAGGAGGAGGAGGAGGGATGGAGGAGGGGGTGGAGGAGAAGGAGTGAGAGGGAGGAGGGGGGAGGAGGGGTGGAGGAGGAGGAGGAGGGATGGAGGAGGGGGTGGAGGAGAAGGAGTGAGAGGGAGGAGGGGGGAGGAGGGGTGGAGGAGGAGGAGGGAGGGATGGAGGAGGGGGTGGAGGAGAAGGAGTGAGAGGGAGGAGGGGGGAGGAGGGGTGGAGGATGGGGTGGAGGAGTGAGGAGGGGAGAGGGAGGAGGAAGAGGAGGGGGAGGAAGAGGAAGAGGAGGGAGCAGGGGAGGAGAAGTGTAGCCATTGTCAATGACATCCATACCTCTAGGTCAATATACTCAGCCTTGTTTTTATTATTTACTTACAACTGGTGCACTGGCAGATATGGCAGATATGGCAGATATGGCAGATATGGCAGATATGGCAGATATGCACAAATGTAAGATTGAACTGCAAGTGAATTTCAAATGAAAATCTACTGATTTTTCACTTTACATTGACCCAAGAGCCATAATCCGTAGAAATCAAACAGCTCCTTATAGAAGGCCTGCACACTGTACTGTACAGTATTGTACTGAATGTAGAGGTCAAACAGCTCCTTATAGAAGGCCTGCACACTGTACTGTACAGTATTGTACTGAATGTAGAGGTCAAACAGCTCCTTATAGAAGGCCTGCACACTGTACTGTACAGTATTGTACTGAATGTAGAGGTCAAACAGCTCCTTATAGGAGGCATACATGTATGAGGCAGCCCTGAAAAATCATGGTTCCAAATGGAACCATATTCCCTATACACTAGTATCCTAATGGCACCCTATTCCATATACAGGCCTATACAGCCCATAGAGTATCCTAATGGCACCCTATTCCATATACAGGCCTATACAGCCCATAGAGTATCCTAATGGCACCCTATTCCATATACAGGCCTATACAGCCCATAGAGTATCCTAATGGCACCCTATTCCATATACAGCCTATACAGTCCATAGAGTATCCTAATGGCACCCTATTCCATATACAGGCCTATCCAGGCCTATTTTAATCTGGTCAAAGTAGTGAACTATCTGGGGAATATGGTGCCCTTTGAGATGCAGACATGGAAGTGCGTCCTGGCCTTGGGTTTTCTTACGATATCCTTTTTGACAAGTGTTGCTGTCCAGTGGTCCCCTGGAAAACACGTCACGGCAGGATAAAGGAAGTAAGCAGATCTGCTGTGTCTGACTGTGTCGGTCCTGTCACACACACACACACACACACAACACACCACACCTGCCCTGTCCAGGCCGCTGTGAGAAAAGTC